>NC_091357.1:24016644-24121644 GCF_038502225.1 Cherax quadricarinatus
TTTCTTATTTATAAAATAAATTGTAAATATTTCTTATTTATAAAATACATACATTGTTTAAGTCAGAATAGTGGTGGTGGCTTCTGCTGCCGCCTCCATCACCACTATGTACGGCTTCTCTCAGTGGTCCTTATAAACCCAACAACAACACTTCCACAACTTACTCCTCACATACATTATGACATATTTTATTCATTCTAGAGTGTATATCATGTTTCTGTGTTATTAATATTGTTTATTATGTCACATTACATGAATTGTGATAGATAAATAAGCCATAAAGATGATATTAGCGTCATATTGAAGCGTAATAAACTCACCTTCCTTTTGCCTCCTACCTGTCTTCCATACACCAACAAGAGTCAATAAAGTTAAGTGTCATGTTAACCCTTTGACTGTCGCGGTCGTATATATACGTCATGGGAGACACCGTGTTTGACATATCTATACGCATAAATTCTAGCGGCTTCAAATCAAGCGGGAGAGGGCTGGTAGGCCTACACGAGAGAGAATGGGTCTAAGTGGTCGGTGTGCACCCTGTGAAAAAATCTGGGACTCAGCGGTGCATTGTGGGAACGCCATGTTGGTAGTCCATTTTCACCATGCCTCGCGGTAAGAAGTTCATCACTCCTCGGCGGATTGGAGGTCTTTTGTTCCCAAGTGATAGCTCAAACAGTGATGATAGTGTCAGTAAAAGTGAATTCCCTGGTTTTGAAGCGGGTGTGACCGAGAAAATTACCCAGGATAACATAATTAGTGATGAAAACCCAGATGACCCACAACCTTCCACCTCTGGTGCTGGGCCGGCTCGTTCATGTTCACCTGTACCAGGACGAAAGAGGAAACTATTTGCCCGTGTACAAGACTCAGATGTGAGCAGTGCAAGTGATAGTGATTTCAAGGTTATTGAAAGCAGTTCTAGTTGTGACAGTGAGGGAGAATATTCCCCAGTGAAGCGGCAGTATATACGACGTCGCATGCGGTCTGGTAGTGTGCCATATGCTCTTCCAAGAGGAAGGAGTACATCTTGGAGCACATCCCGTGGCCCTACACCACGTCCTGATAGTGAAGATGACGATATTGTTACAATGGGTATAAATGATGTGAGTGAGGCAGCAGGCGGTGGTGGTGATAGTGATGGTGGCATGAGTCATGTGACACCAGCAGCGGGCCACGCTACTACCCGCGCTGCTGACTCTGCACAACTACAACCAGCCTCGCCCGACCCCACACTCCTACAACCATAACCACAACCTGCACAACCACAACCACATTACAATATCCAGAATGCACCAGCTGACCGCATCTGGGATTGGCAGCAAGATGACGAGTTTGTTCCCAATCCCCATGACTTTGATGGAGGACAAAGTGGAATACGGCCATCATGTACACTTGGGAACAATCCCACTGAACTGGAATGCTTTCAGTTGTTCTTCGATGAACCCCTGATGAACATTATTGTCAGGGAAAGCAATACATACTATGAGTACACCATGGCAAACACTATGCTTTCACCAAGATCACGCCTACACCAGTGGAAGGACACAACTGTGGCAGAGATGTATCTGTTCTTTGCCACAATAATGCTTATGCCACATGTGTATAAGCATAGTGTCAACACATACTGGGTGACAGACCGTCTGATTTCAACCCCAGCTTTCAGTGACATTATACCAGTGAATAGATTTGTGTTACTGTTACGTATGTTACACTTTTCCGACAAAACCAGGCCTGACAGAAGTGACAGGTTATATAAGATCAGACGTGTGTTTATGTACCTGAAACAAAAGTGCTGTATGTATTTTTATCCCTTCAGGAAGCTTGTTATTGACGAGTCTTTGATTTTGTTCAAAGGAAGACTCTCATTCAAGCAGTATATACCAAGCAAGAGGAAACGCTTTGGTATAAAGTTATTTGTTCTGTGTGATTGCAAAACTGGTCTGGTTTTGGATATAATTGTGTACACTGGCGGTAAAACAATGGAAGATACAAGGAAGTTACTGGGTATCTCCGGTGATGTGGTTAGAACAATGATGGAGCCATATCTTGGTAAGAGGCATATTTTATATACGGACAACTGGTACACAAGCCCTATACTCAGTGATTTCTTGCGAGTGAACATGACAGATGTGTGTGGCACAGTGCGTAGAAATCGTAAACATATGCCTAGGTTCGATGCTGGCAGTCATAGAGGTGAAGTGCAGGTGTTTGCTGCCAATGACATCATGGCATTTCGGTGGCATGACAAACGTGATGTCACACTGCTGACATCAGTTCACCAACACAAAATGGTAGACACTGGCAAGCAGAATAGAGAGACCAATCAACCCATTGTAAAACCTGCAGCTGTGATGGATTATAACCTCAATATGCGCTTAGTGGACAAATGTGACATGCAGATTGGGTTTGCTGACTGTGTTCGCAAGAGTTATAAGTGGTACATAAAACTGTTTTTCCATCTTCTTGACATTTCCATGCTGAATGCTTATAATATGTATAAGTTGAAGACCAAGAAGAAACCCAAATATGGTGAATTTTGTTTGTCAGTCATCAGACAAATAATATTCAAGTACCAAGAAACAACACCTGCAATAGACCAGCGCCCACGAAATTATCAACACATGTCCTCTCGTCTGAGGCCTGGTGATCACTACCCCATACCACTGCCTGCTACTACTGCCAAGAAAAATGCTCAGAAGAGGTGTTTTGTCTGTGGACATACCACAAAACGCCCACAAAAACGCAGAGACACTCGTTTTATGTGTGAGGAGTGTAAGACACCATTGTGCTTATACCCATGTTTCAAAGAATTCCACAAGCTGCAGCACTTCTAGAAAAGTGTCCAATGATTGTACATATGGATATATATTATAAAACAATCGTAATAAACATTTGTTTACATTGTTTGTTTGTGTAAACAAGTTTTAGCAACATTATAATGATACGAGTGTTTTTGCTATAATTGTGTTACATTCAACGAGTATATATTTGAACATTGCACAATAATTTGGTCTCACAGGCCACAAAAGTTATGTGAAAAAATAAAATAGTGAAAAAAACAAGAAACCATCGAATGCAAGTAAATCAAAGTTTACCGGGTGACCGGCAGTCGCCGCTGTTGCCGCTCGCAGATCAATTTCAGCAAACTTCAGGACTCTATATCTCGGTAAGTACTGATGGGAAAAATTTTTTTTGGGACTAAAACAATCAGAAAAATAATCTTAACATTTTCATAAGAAAAAATAATTTTTTTTTTCGAATATTTTGCGACACCAGGAGACACTTCGGGATTGGGCCCTTCGACAGTCAAAGGGTTAAATGTTCATTTATCCATTTTATTAGGATAAGATAAGATTTCATTCAGATTTTTAACCCCTGAGAGTTAGCCACCCAGGATAACCCAAGAAAGTCAGTGCATCATCGAGGACTGTCTATCTTATTTCCATTGGGGTCCTCAATCTTGTCCCCCACGATGTGACCCACACTAGTCGACTAACACTCAGGTACCTATTTGCTGCTAGGTGAACAGGACAACAGGTGTAAGGAAATGTGTCGAAATGTTTCCACCCGCCGGGAATCAAACCCTGTCCCTCCATGTGCGCAGTGGGAGCTTTAGCCACCAGGTCATTGTTTTCTGTATGTATACCTATATTTAATCTTTAGAAAAATATTTTTTGTTAATACTTTTGGGTGTCTGAAATGGATTAATTGGATTTCCATTATTTCTTATGAGGAAAATTAATTTGGCTACCGGCAAAATCGGTTAAAGGCAAGTTCTCTGGAATGAATTAATGCCATTACCTGAGGGTCCACTGTATTTCTCATTGCTTTCTGTATGCAAAACTATAGTTAATCTTTAAAAAATACATTTTTTGCTAATATTTTCCGGAGTCTGGAATGGATTAATTGTATTTACATTAATTCTTATGAGAAATATTTATTTATTTATTTATTTATTTATTTATTTAATTTGCACATGATACATAGATGTACAAAGAAATACAGTGGTTAAGTGTAACATGCCAAAAGCCCCTTATATGTAGAGCATTATGGGCAGGCTTAAAATTAACTTAAGATTAACTAAGCAATGATATAATCAGTGGTAAAAATTATGGTAAACAAATAACAATTAAGCACAAATGAGTATCTCAAAGACAGGTCATATGGCCATTTGCTGAGTTGCTGTGCATTCAATAGAATGGAGTACTTTATTAGGTAATGTAATTAAAAAAACAAAGTTTGATAGGGTCACAGGTTATACATTTATGAGATACAATTATTCAGTATTTATTTAGTTGTGGGTGAGTAAGTGATCTTTAAGAAGAGACTTGAATTTATAAACAGACAGTGTTTCTTTTATATTCACAGGTAATGAATTCCAGATTTTTGGGCCTTTTATGTGCACTGAGTTTTTGCATAGTGTGAGATGGACACGAGAAACATCAAAGAGTGATCTGTGCCTTGTATTATGGTCATGTGTTCTGTTGAGGTTGGTAAGGAGAAGTTTGAGAGGGTTAATATCCAAGTTAAGTGTTCTATGTATGTAGTAGGCACAATAATAAGTATGGATGTTTTGTATGGTGAGTAGGTTTAGAGTTTTGAATATTGGCAGAGTGTGCTGCCTGTAGTGGGAATTTATCATTCTGACTGCAGCCTTTTGTTGGATAATTAATGGTCTGAGAGGCTTTATTGTTGTTGAGCCCCATGCACAAATTCCATAGGTGAGATAGGGGTAAATGAGTGAGTGATATAGGGCCAGGAGGGCTGACTGTGGAACATAGTGCCATATCTTCGATAGTATGCCTACGGTCTTGGAAATCTGTTGTACATGTGTTTGAAATTTAAGTCCATTATCAAGGTGGATTCCTAAGAATTTTCCCTCTGTGAGTTTTGTGATAGGTGATCCGTTTATCATTATGTTAAGAGGGACATCTGTAGCTCTGTTTCCAAACTGAGTGAAGTAGGTTTTGTCAATGTTGAGAGTAGGTTTGTTAGTCATCATCCAGGTAGATATTTTCTATAATTCGGTATTTACAGTATCGGCTAGCATGACTGGGCATGGGTGAGAGAAGATGTATGTAGTGTCATCTGCAAATAGTGTGGGTCTGAGTAGTTGCAATGCATTTGGCAGGTCGTTTATGTAAACGAGAAAGAGAAGAGGGCCAAGGACACTTCCCTGTGGGACACCAACTATAATTGGCTGTGTGGGAGAGTTTGCTCCATTTGAGTACACATATTGGCTTCTGTTGCTGAGGTATGACTTTAGGTAGTTGAGGGAGTGCCCTCTTATACCATAGTGTGACAATTTTATGTGGAGCAAATCATGGTCAACTGTAACAAAAGCTTTATGTAAATCAATGAAGATCCCCAGTGGGACTTCTTTTTTCTCGAGTGCAATGTATATTTGTTCTAGCATGTGTATAGTAGCATCATTCGTATTTTTATTAGGCTTGAACCCAAACTGACAGGGGTTGAGTATGTTGTGGGAGATAAGGTAGGAATCAGAAAAAAAAAATTTCTTTTAAAACACTCACAAAAACAATCTTAAGATTTTGGTAAGAAATTTTTTTTTTTTCTTTTTGAACATTTTTCAACACAGAGAGTGAGTTCAGGATCAGGGGCCCTGACAGTGAAAGGGTTAAAATTAACTTAAGATTAAAAAAGCAATAACATTACATAAGGTCATTAGATGAGTTACAATGAATACAAGAGATAGAGTATTAATGTATTAGGTCATGCTATATGGCTTTAATAAGTCTTGTAGAGAAGATGTACAATTTTGATTATTAACCTTAAGTGGATAAAATGGAGTGATTAACATCTGAGATGAATGCAGAGATTGAGAGCAAGTATTTATTGATTTGATGAGAAAGTTTTACCATGTTCATGATATTATGAACAAATGCATGTATAGTTTTCACATATGTATTTATGATGGGCTGGGATAGGTTAAGGAGATAAGGTGTTTTTTAACTCTAGTTTTAAAAATGCTGGCTGAGCCAGTGGTTCTGGAGATTTCTGGCAAAGTTCCAGATTTTAGGCCCTTTTATGTATGAATTTTTGAAAAGATTTAGCCTTACATGGGGAATGTCATAGAGGCTTTTGTGCCTAGTGTTGTGTCTATGAGTCCTATTGCAACTGTCAAGAAAGCTTCTATGATGGTACTTGGGAGTTTGTTCCACTCATCCTCAACTCTATTACCAAACCAGTGTTTGGTAATAGAGTTGTGGGGGTCCACTGTATATGCCTTTCTTTTGACCAATGAGATATTTTAACCTATTGTTTATCCATTTGGGATCATTTTTGTTTGATCTAATTTCCCTACTCGGAACACAAGTAGTCAGGGCAGCTAGAACTATGCTCTGAAATTGTGAAACATTGTATTGGCATCCATCATTACCTACCTGACCCATATTCAGGTCATTCCAATTCAGCCCACCCAGGCAATTTCTCAGTCCCATGAAATCGGCCAAGCAGAAATTTGGGACAGAGACTTGATTGAAGTTATTTGGGTAATTCCATGATGAATTGAAATTAAGTGATTTGTGATCGCTTTCCCCCAGTTCATCATTAACCTCAAGATTAATTAGTGATTCTTTGCTGGCAAGAACCAAGTCAAGCAGGTTGTTTCCTCTAGCTGGTTGTGTCACAAATTGCTTTAAAAAGTAATTCTGAATCGCATCAAGAAAGTCACTAGACTCAAGATTTCCTGTCACATTCTTCCAAACAATTTGTCTAAAGTTAAAATCTCCCATTAACACAACATTTTAATATCTAGATGCTTTATGAGTTTTGTTCCATAGCAGCTTACTGCACTCCCTATCAAGGTTTAGGCCATATAAATCACACCCAAAATTATTTTTTCATGATCCTCGAGAAACTGTAGCCAAATAGATTCTGAGTCTGATGCTTCTAATCTTATATCTTGCCTAACACAACAATTTAAATTATCTCTGACGTACATCGTCACTCCACTGCACACTCAGCTCACACACCGAGGTCCAAAGTTCAAATCTCCGGTATGGCTGGAAAACATTAGGGACGTGTTTCCATAAGACACCTGCTGTCCATGTCCACTCATCAGTAATAATAGGTACACAAATAACCTGCACATAGAAGAGAGGAGCTTACGATGACATTTCGGTCCGACTTGGACCATTTACAAAGTCACACTGTTGTATGTGACTTTGTAAATGGTCCAAGTCAGACCGAAATGTGGTCGTAAGATCCTCTCTTCTATGTGCAGGTTATTTGCGTATCGTTCCAGTCACGGTATTGTGTCTTTTTTTGTTATTTAGTAATAATGGGTACCTGGGTGTTAGTCGATTGGTGTGGGTCGCATCCTGGGACAAAACTGAACTAATTAACCTGAATTATCAGCATAAGATGCGGCTTTCTATATAACAGTATGTGACTGATGTCAGCTATGGACTGTATACCTTGTACATGTACTTGTAGTAAATAAAGATATTATTATTATTCCTGTTGACTATATCAGTGCAAAATAATTTATAACCTGGTTATGTTACATTCAGAAGACATTTCTCTAACTTTCAGGTTGAACCTGATCTCTGTTATAGTAATAACAACTATATTACCAGAACATGCAAAAATAATGACATAAAAGTGGTCGCCAGACCACAACTTTAATATCACGTTACTTCCTGCATAAGCAAGTTTAACACAGATATCATCCTATTAATAACAATTTAGAATTAAGGAACTTACAGCAATAACTCCTGTGGTTAATTCAGTCATTGTTGTAATTCAGTCATTGTTGCTGCTTGATATAATACTTGTGGGAATCACTGAACGTGTTTTTCAAAACATCTCCCTCATCGTTGTTGTGGTTTATAGGGCCACTAACATTGTACGTCGTACCGAACCCTGTCACCAGCGCCCGGATAACAAACCTCGGCCAGAGTGGCCACTAACATTGTACGTCGTACCGAACCCTGTCACCAGCGCCCGGATAACAAACCTCGGCCAGAGTGGCCACTAACATTGTACGTCGTACCGAACCCTGTCACCAGCGCCCGGATAACAAACCTCGGCCAGAGTGGCCACTAACATTGTACGTCGTACCGAACCCTGTCACCAGCGCCCGGATAACAAACCTCGGCCAGAGTGGCCACTAACATTGTACGTCGTACCGAACCCTGTCACCAGCGCCCGGATAACAAACCTCGGCCAGAGTGGCCACTAACATTGTACGTCGTACCGAACCCTGTCACCAGCGCCCGGATAACAAACCTCGGCCAGAGTGGCCACTAACATTGTACGTCGTACCGAACCCTGTCACCAGCGCCCGGATAACAAACCTCGGCCAGAGTGGCCACTAACATTGTACGTCGTACCGAACCCTGTCACCAGCGCCCGGATAACAAACCTCGGCCAGAGTGGCCACTAACATTGTACGTCGTACCGAACCCTGTCACCAGCGCCCGGATAACAAACCTCGGCCAGAGTGGCCACTAACATTGTACGTCGTACCGAACCCTGTCACCAGCGCCCGGATAACAAACCTCGGCCAGAGTGGCCACTAACATTGTACGTCGTACCGAACCCTGTCACCAGCGCCCGGATAACAAACCTCGGCCAGAGTGGCCACTAACATTGTACGTCGTACCGAACCCTGTCACCAGCGCCCGGATAACAAACCTCGGCCAGAGTGGCCACTAACATTGTACGTCGTACCGAACCCTGTCACCAGCGCCCGGATAACAAACCTCGGCCAGAGTGGCCACTAACATTGTACGTCGTACCGAACCCTGTCACCAGCGCCCGGATAACAAACCTCGGCCAGAGTGGCCACTAACATTGTACGTCGTACCGAACCCTGTCACCAGCGCCCGGATAACAAACCTCGGCCAGAGTGGCCACTAACATTGTACGTCGTACCGAACCCTGTCACCAGCGCCCGGATAACAAACCTCGGCCAGAGTGGCCACTAACATTGTACGTCGTACCGAACCCTGTCACCAGCGCCCGGATAACAAACCTCGGCCAGAGTGGCCACTAACATTGTACGTCGTACCGAACCCTGTCACCAGCGCCCGGATAACAAACCTCGGCCAGAGTGGCCACTAACATTGTACGTCGTACCGAACCCTGTCACCAGCGCCCGGATAACAAACCTCGGCCAGAGTGGCCACTAACATTGTACGTCGTACCGAACCCTGTCACCAGCGCCCGGATAACAAACCTCGGCCAGAGTGGCCACTAACATTGTACGTCGTACCGAACCCTGTCACCAGCGCCCGGATAACAAACCTCGGCCAGAGTGGCCACTAACATTGTACGTCGTACCGAACCCTGTCACCAGCGCCCGGATAACAAACCTCGGCCAGAGTGGCCACTAACATTGTACGTCGTACCGAACCCTGTCACCAGCGCCCGGATAACAAACCTCGGCCAGAGTGGCCACTAACATTGTACGTCGTACCGAACCCTGTCACCAGCGCCCGGATAACAAACCTCGGCCAGAGTGGCCACTAACATTGTACGTCGTACCGAACCCTGTCACCAGCGCCCGGATAACAAACCTCGGCCAGAGTGGCCACTAACATTGTACGTCGTACCGAACCCTGTCACCAGCGCCCGGATAACAAACCTCGGCCAGAGTGGCCACTAACATTGTACGTCGTACCGAACCCTGTCACCAGCGCCCGGATAACAAACCTCGGCCAGAGTGGCCACTAACATTGTACGTCGTACCGAACCCTGTCACCAGCGCCCGGATAACAAACCTCGGCCAGAGTGGCCACTAACATTGTACGTCGTACCGAACCCTGTCACCAGCGCCCGGATAACAAACCTCGGCCAGAGTGGCCACTAACATTGTACGTCGTACCGAACCCTGTCACCAGCGCCCGGATAACAAACCTCGGCCAGAGTGGCCACTAACATTGTACGTCGTACCGAACCCTGTCACCAGCGCCCGGATAACAAACCTCGGCCAGAGTGGCCACTAACATTGTACGTCGTACCGAACCCTGTCACCAGCGCCCGGATAACAAACCTCGGCCAGAGTGGCCACTAACATTGTACATCGTACCGAACCCTGTCACCAGCGCCCGGATAACAAACCTCGGCCAGAGTGGCCACTAACATTGTACGTCGTACCGAACCCTGTCACCAGCGCCCGGATAACAAACCTCGGCCAGAGTGGCCACTAACATTGTACGTCGTACCGAACCCTGTCACCAGCGCCCGGATAACAAACCTCGGCCAGAGTGGCCACTAACATTGTACGTCGTACCGAACCCTGTCACCAGCGCCCGGATAACAAACCTCGGCCAGAGTGGCCACTAACATTGTACGTCGTACCGAACCCTGTCACCAGCGCCCGGATAACAAACCTCGGCCAGAGTGGCCACTAACATTGTACGTCGTACCGAACCCTGTCACCAGCGCCCGGATAACAAACCTCGGCCAGAGTGGCCACTAACATTGTACGTCGTACCGAACCCTGTCACCAGCGCCCGGATAACAAACCTCGGCCAGAGTGGCCACTAACATTGTACGTCGTACCGAACCCTGTCACCAGCGCCCGGATAACAAACCTCGGCCAGAGTGGCCACTAACATTGTACGTCGTACCGAACCCTGTCACCAGCGCCCGGATAACAAACCTCGGCCAGAGTGGCCACTAACATTGTACGTCGTACCGAACCCTGTCATCAGCGCCCGGATAACAAACCTCAGAGTGGCCACTAACATTGTACATCGTACCGAACCCTGTCACCAGCGCCCGGATAACAAACCTCGGCCAGAGTGCCACTAACATTGTACATCGTACCGAACCCTGTCACCAGCGCCCGGATAACAAACCTCGGCCAGAGTGGCCACTAACATTGTACGTCGTACCGAACCCTGTCACCAGCGCCCGGATAACAAACCTCGGCCAGAGTGGCCACTAACATTGTACGTCGTACCGAACCCTGTCACCAGCGCCCGGATAACAAACCTCGGCCAGAGTTGCCACTAACATTGTACGTCGTACCGAACCCTGTCACCAGCGCCCGGATAACAAACCTCGGCCAGAGTGGCCACTAACATTGTACGTCATACCGAACCCTGTCACCAGCGCCCGGATAACATACCTCGGCCAGAGTGGCCACTAACATTATACGTCGTACCGAACCCTGTCACCAGCGCCTGGATAACAAACCTCGGCCAGAGTGGCCACTAACATTGTATGTCGTAGAGAACCCTGTCATCAGCGCCCGGATAACAAACCTCGGCCAGAGTGGCCACTAACATTGTACTTCGTACCGAACCCTGTCACCAGCGCCCGGATAACAAACCTCGGCCAGAGTGGCCACTAACATTGTACGTCGTACCGAAACCTGTCACAAGCGCCTGGATAACAAACCTCGGCCAGAGTGGCCACTAACATTGTACGTCGTACTGAACCCTGTCACCAGCGCCCGGATAACAAACCTCGGCCAGAGTGGCCACTAACATTGTACATCGTACCAAACCCTGTCACCAGCGCCCGGATAACAAACCTCGGCCAGAGTGGCCACTAACATTGTACGTCATACCAAACCCTGTCACCAGCGCCCGGATAACAAACCTCGGCCAGAGTGGCCACTAACATTGTACATCGTACCGAACCCTGTCACCAGCGCCCGGATAACAAACCTCGGCCAGAGTGGCCACTAACATTGTACGTCGTACCGAACCCTGTCACCAGCGCCCGGATAACAAACCTCGGCCAGAGTGGCCACTAACATTGTACGTCGTACCGAACCCTGTCACCAGCGCCCGGATAACAAACCTCGGCCAGAGTGGCCACTAACATTGTATGTCGTAGAGAACCCTGTCATCAGCGCCCGGATAACAAACCTCGGCCAGAGTGGCCACTAACATTGTACGTCGTACCGAACCCTGTCATCAGCGCCCGGATAACAAACCTCGGCCAGAGTGGCCACTAACATTGTACGTCGTACCGAACCCTGTCACCAGCGCCCGGATAACAAACCTCGGCCAGAGTGGCCACTAACATTGTACGTCGTACCGAACCCTGTCACCAGCGCCCGGATAACAAACCTCGGCCAGAGTGGCCACTAACATTGTATGTCGTAGAGAACCCTGTCATCAGCGCCCGGATAACAAACCTCGGCCAGAGTGGCCACTAACATTGTACTTCGTACCGAACCCTGTCACCAGCGCCCGGATAACAAACCTCGGCCAGAGTGGCCACTAACATTGTACGTCGTACCGAAACCTGTCACATTGTAGCGAAACCTCGGCCAGAGTCACTAACATTGTACATCGGATAACAAACCTCGGCCAGAGTGGCCACTAACATTGTACGTCGTACTGAACCCTGTCACCAGCGCCCGGATAACAAACCTCGGCCAGAGTGGCCACTAACATTGTGCATCGTACCAAACCCTGTCACCAGCGCCCGGATAACAAACCTCGGCCAGAGTGGCCACTAACATTGTACGTCATACCAAACCCTGTCACCAGCGCCCGGATAACAAACCTCGGCCAGAGTGGCCACTAACATTGTACATCGTACCGAACCCTGTCACCAGCGCCCGGATAACAAACCTCGGCCAGAGTGGCCACTAACATTGTACGTCGTACCGAACCCTGTCACCAGCGCCCGGATAACAAACCTCGGCCAGAGTGGCCACTAACATTGTACGTCGTACCGAACCCTGTCACCAGCGCCCGGATAACAAACCTCGGCCAGAGTGGCCACTAACATTGTACGTCGTACCGAACCCTGTCACCAGCGCCCGGATAACAAACCTCGGCCAGAGTGGCCACTAACATTGTACGTCGTACCAAACCCTGTCACCAGCGCCCGGATAACAAACCTCGGCCAGAGTGGCCACTAACATTGTACGTCGTACCGAACCCTGTCATCAGCGCCCGGATAACAAACCTCGGCCAGAGTGGCCACTAACATTGTACGTCGTACCGAACCCTGTCACCAGCGCCCGGATAACAAACCTCGGCCAGAGTGGCCACTAACATTGTACATCGTACCGAACCCTGTCATCAGCGCCCGGATAACAAACCTCGGCCAGAGTGGCCACTAACATTGTACGTCATACCAAACCCTGTCACCAGCACCCGGATAACAAACCTCGGCCAGAGTGGAAAGATGACTAGTCACTGTGCGTATTATGTGTCCCCATTGAGCCCTGAAGCCAGTAAGAAGGTGCAGGTACATGTCAGAATGTTCTGGCGGTCTGGTGGGTCAAATCCCTCCCCAATGAAGAGAGTTTTAGTCAACTCCATGAATACAAAGCACCTGTACGAAAAACAGTACATAATGGGTCACATAACCAGAGGCCAAACAAAACGTTACTCGTCAGCCCTAACCAGCCTCATAAGAAGGGCTAAAAAAAATTTTTTTTATTTAAAATTCACTACATTACAACAATGGGCCCTGTAACCAAGGGTGAAATACAGTTAAAACATAAAACATACAATGTTGCACCATACCGGCAAACACAGTTTACCTATAACCCATTATATGTGACAGACAAAAGCTCACAGATACACTCTAGGTATACATATAACTGAACATAGGTTATAGAAGAATCACCTACACCAATAATACAATACATTAATATACACATCCCTAACCATATTATGAACTTTGCGTTTGAACAGCACTTACTATACATGTACCTATATGGCTAGGTGCACAAAGAAAAAGGTACAGTGTATGTGGTACTAACCAGTAACTTGGCCTGACACTACATCAGGTCATAAACATAACTAGAGCAATTTAATAAGGGCATACATGATACTTGCATCTGTTAAAACCATTAAAAGAACATAATGCTGTGTAGTGACTTATACCGGCCTTTCCCACTTCCCTAAACAGATTACAAACCCTTACCAAAAAATTGATTATTTCCCCTCCTACACACTATGCCAAAACGACACAACGGATATATCACACATTCCGCAATATACCTAAAACACAGGTATGTTATACCACAAGAATACAAATGCATACCCAGTCATACAATTATAAACCCGACATGTATCCAACCAAGCCCTCACCTTGCATATTAATTAATTTTATCCCTCTCAACATGATCTCAATCATGTTACTCCCACCCACCCCCCTCCCTGCTATACCCACCCCCCTCCCTGCTATACCCACCCCCCTCCCTGCTATACCCACCCCCCTCCCTGCTATACCTACCCCCTCCCTGCTATACCCACCCCCCTCCCTGCTATACCCACCCCCCTCCCTGCTATACCCACCCCCTCCCTGCTATACCCACCCCCCTCCCTGCTATACCCACCCCCTCCCTGCTATACCCACCCCCCTCCCTGCTATACCCACCCCCCTCCCTGCTATACCCACCCCCCTCCCTGCTATACCCACCCCCCTCCCTGCTATACCCACCCCCCTCCCTGCTATACCCACCCCCCTCCCTGCTATACCCACCCCCCTCCCTGCTATACCCACCCCCCTCCCTGCTATACCCACCCCCCTCCCTGCTATACCCACCCCCCTCCCTGCTATACCCACCCCCCTCCCTGCTATACCCACCCCCCTCCCTGCTATACCCACCCCCCTCCCTGCTATACCCACCCCCCTCCCTGCTATACCCACCCCCCTCCCTGCTATACCCACCCCCCTCCCTGCTATACCCACCCCCCTCCCTGCTATACCCACCCACCTCCCTGCTATACCCACCCCTCTGGACATCCCCACATTGTTGCATAAGCCAGGAGCACAAGATGTGTTGGAATTTTCCATAATATTATTAAAAGAACCTCAAGTACCATGATATCATACCTAAATTAGTTTACAATGGGAGTCAAATCCTATCTTTTTTGCTGCCCCATGCAGCGTTCTCAGACTTCTATTATACGCCACTACGAAGGGCCTTCTTCAGAAGGCATTAATTGACAAATATTAATGAACACAAAGAACGCATGAACTCAGCACTCCCATGCACATCCCAATTACACACAATCCCTCTCACTTGCACCTATCACTCACCCACAAACATGCACGCAAAACCTCCTCCCCATGTGACATGTCAAGATATCTTATTAATGAAAATAAGATACCAGATATACTAAGCAAATTTCCTAAATTTGCTTGTAACAGATAAGTGAACTATAGATATGTAGATATAAATCCATATGTATTCCTGTTAACCCTTTGGGGCCTGGTTCCTAGGCCTTTTGTGTATCCATATGCTCTGGCGCTACCGTCCACAGGATGGATATGGGGTGCACAATAAACTAGCCACTTCGGTGGCAAAATCTAATCTAATCGTTTGGCAAGTCCGTTTGGTACCCCCCCCCCCCATCCTTTCATCAAACGCTTTACACGACAATCTAAACCCACAACCCCCCCCCTCACAACTCTAACAACTCCCAACAGTGATGGACCTGTAACCCTCAGTGAAATCTCCCTCCCATCTCCTCCCATAAATTTCCCGATTCCTATTCATTGTCCTACAAAAAGTCCTCGCTAAAACTCGTTTCCTCACCTCCCCATTATCCATCTCTCTCATTCCCCACGATATATACACGAAATCCACCATCATATAAGCGACTCCCCTTGCTACATTCTCCCCCCCCCCTGTGGAAAACTGCATTTATCTGAATGTAAATCATTATGTACATAACAGTAAATGATAACAAAGATAATTATTATTTATCAGAGTTACATAGACAAGTAGGAATTTGGGACACCTAGGTCACAAAAAATGTCCCCCTTCGATACCTACCACTGACATATCCACAAGTTGCTCTAGACCTATTAATTATAAATGAAATATGCATCACCAGGAATGCTGGTAAATATATAAATTTGTGGACTGTATATTAAATTAATAACAAAAAAAGGCAAAATACCGTGACTGGAACGATACACAAATAACCCACACATAAAAGAGAGAAGCTTACGACGACGTTTCGGTCCGACTTAGACCATTGACAAAGTCACACTACCAAAGTGGAGCAGGACGGCTATATATAGGCAGGAAGAGGTGGTGGTGGTTACCTGGAGGTTACCTGGAGGTTATTCCGGGGATCAACGCCCCCGCGGCCCGGTCCACGACCAGGCCTCCCGATGGATCAGGGCCTGATCAACTAGGCTGTTACTGCTGGCCGCACGCAGTCCGACGTACGAGCCACAGCCCGGCTGATCCGGCACCGACTTTAGGTATCTGTCCAGCTCTCTCTGGAAGGCAGCCAGGGGTTTATTGGCAATTCCCCTAATGCTTGATGGGAGGCTGTTGAACAGTTTTGGGCCCCGGACACTTATGGTGTTTTCTCTTAGTGTACCAATGGCGCCCCTACTTTTTATTGGCGGCATTTTGCATCGCCTGCCCAGTCTTTTACTTTCGTAGGGAGTGATTTCTGTGTGCAGATTTGGGACCATTCCTTCCAAGATTTTCCAAGTGTAGATTATGATATATCTCTCCCTCCTGCGTTCCAACGAGTACAAGTCAAGTGCTTCCAAGCGTTCCCAGTAGTTAAGGTGCTTGACAGAACTTATACGTGCAGTAAAGGATCTCTGTACACTCTTTAGATCTGCGATTTCACCTGCTTTGTATGGAGATGTTAATGTACAGCAGTATTCCAGCCTAGAGAGAACAAGTGATTTGAAAAGGATCATCATGGGCTTGGCATCTCTCGTTTTGAAAGTTCTCATTATCCATCCTATCATGTGGTGTTGTTGTTGTTGTTGTTGTTGTTGTTGTTGTTGTTGTTGTTGTTGTTGTTGTTGTTGTTGTTGTTGTTTAAGTTTTTACACGGGATTCTGCCTTCCGGATCTTTTTTTTTTTTTTATCACACTGGCCACCCTGCCTTGGTGGGAATCGGCCAGTGTGATAATAAAAAAAAAATGATCCGGAAGGCAGAATCCCGTGTAAAAACTTAAACATGATCTCCGTCACCCTGGGCCCAAGCTTTAGTTTACCGAACAGACTCCATATAGCGCCCCATGCATACATTGGGAACAGCCCCTCTACCGGGGCCGTCTCCTCAAACCACGATATTCGATATAAATCCCTCACCTTTAATTTCCCTGGCTCACGCGCCCACAAAAGTGCCCTCAACAAGTTCTCACGCTCCCTCCATTCCTCACCTCCATACATCCCCTTCAAAATATCATGCAATCTTTGCATGTGTGTCCCCCTCTGTCCCCCAAGTCTTTTCCACTCCCACCTGGGAAACTTAATTTGATTAAGTTGTTTAAACTCCTTGGATATTTCATCCCATGCTTGACTCATTTCTAAAGGCAAGTTCTCATACCAACCAATTTTGAGTTTCCATGCATCTTACATAAGTATTTTATCTTTTATGGTAATTGGTGAGACGAGTCCTAGAGGATCAAAACATTGTGATACCTCTGACAGTAAACTACGTTTAGTGAGTGTACTGCATGATTTATTGTCTATCCTTTTGAGACTCAAAGTATCTTCCTGTGGGTTCCAATTAAGTCCCAGCATATTGTTGCAATCAGGAATTTCAGTTTCAGGAAAATATTCTTTGATAAGTTCCCTTAATTGCTTTGAATTTGTATTCCACATCCTTAGAGGCATATTTGCTTCTTTCATCTCCTTGTTAGCTTCTCTGTATAAGGATTTTAAATCCTCCTCTTTATTCACAGTACCTTGAAGATTGTCCACATAGAAACTTTTCTTTAAGATTTCTTTGAAGGGACTTTCAGATTTCTTCAAATGTGTATTTAGAGTAGCTTCTGGTAAGAATGGAGAGGATGTTGCACCAAATAATACTGATTTGAAACGATAAGTTTTCACAGGGCTTTGAAGATTATGTGGATTTTCAGGCCACAAGAATCGAGTATAATCTCTATCTATTTCTTGTAGTCCTACTCTTAAGAAAGCTTTGGAAATATCAGCCGTGTAGGCATATGGGTTTGTGCAAAATTTTATAAGCACGTCTCCAAGCTTCTCAGTTAGTGAGGGTCCGGTCATCAGACAGTCATTAAGACTTGCTACATCTTTATTTGTACGTGCGCTGCAATTGTATACAACATGTAGTGGAGTGGTTTCAGAATCTTTTCTGACACCATGGTGCGGGAGATAATGAGCTTCTGTCTTCAACTTATCTTCGACTACTTCCTCAATGAATTTATTGTCCAACTGTTCTTGTATGATATTATCATAGACAGTCAGTAGCTCTGGATTCTTCCTGAGCTCATGTATTTGTGCTTTCATTTGTCCGAGAGCCATGCGATAATTGCTAGGCAGATGTGGTTAATTTAATTTCCATGGTAACCTAACCCAATACTGTCCATCTTTATATTTGACAGTGTCCAAATATTGGCTATAAGTCTGAGACTCTTGTGGGCTTGGTTTATTTACATCAATACCTATCGCATCTAATTCCCACAACTTATCAACTGGTTCATTCATTTCTTCCAGTAATGATAATTTTTGCTGTGGTACATGATCAGTCGTTATTATTGTAACTAGTACATTTTCCACTGAATCAATATCAGCTTCTTTCTCACTTTTAGAGGGAATGGGACCTGGAGTTTACCTGGAGTTTACCTGGAGAGAGTTCCGGGGATCAACGCCCCCGCGGCCCGGTCTGTGACCAGGCCTCCTGGTGGATCAGAGCCTGATCAACCAGGCTGTTGCTGCTGGCTGCACGCAAACCAACGTACGAGCCACAGCCCGGCTGATCCGGAACTGACTTTAGGTGCCTGTCCAGTGCCAGCTTGAAGACTGCCAGGGGTTTACCTGGAGTTTACCTGGAGAGAGTTCCGGGGGTCAACGCCCCCGCGGCCCGGTCTGAGACCAGGCCTCCTGGTGGATCAGAGCCTGATCAACCAGGCTGTTGCTGCTGGCTGCACGCAAACCAACATACGAGCCACAGCCCGGCTGATCCGGAACTGACTTTAGGTGCTTGTCCAGTGCCAGCTTGAAGACTGCCAGGGGTCTGTTGGTAATCCCCCTTATGTGTGCTGGGAGGCAGTTGAACAGTCTCGGGCCCCTGACACTTATTGTATGGTCTCTTAACGTGCTAGTGACACCCCTGCTTTTCATTGGGGGGATGGTGCATCGTCTGCCAAGTCTTTTGCTTTCGTAGTGGGTGATTTTCGTGTGCAAGTTCGGTACTAGTCCCTCTAGGATTTTCCAGGTGTATATAATCATGTATCTCTCCCTCCTGCGTTCCAGGGAATACAGGTTTAGGAACCTCAAGCGCTCCCAATAATTGAGGTGTTTTATCTCCGTCATGCGCGCCGTGAAAGTTCTCTGTACATTTTCTAGGTCGGCAATTTCACCTGCCTTGAAAGGTGCTGTTAGTGTGCAGCAATATTCCAGCCTAGATAGAACAAGTGACCTGAAGAGTGTCATCATGGGCTTGGCCTCCCTAGTTTTGAAGGTTCTCATTATCCATCCTGTCATTTTTCTAGCAGATGCGATTGATACAGTGTTATGGTCCTTGAAGGTGAGATCCTCCGACATGATCACTCCCAGGTCTTTGACGTTGGTGTTTCGCTCTATTTTGTGGCCAGAATTTGTTTTGTACTCTGATGAAGATTTAATTTCCTCATGTTTACCATATCTGAGTAATTGAAATTTCTCATCGTTGAACTTCATATTGTTTTCTGCAGCCCACTGAAAGATTTGGTTGATGTCTGCCTGGAGCTTTGCAGTGTCTGCAATGGAAGACACTGTCATGCAGATTCGGGTGTCATCTGCAAAGGAAGACACGGTGCTGTGGCTGACATCCTTGTCTATGTCGGATATAAGGATGAGGAACAAGATGGGAGCGAGTACTGTGCCTTGTGGAACAGAGCTTTTCACCGTAGCTGCCTCGGACTTTACTCTGTTGACGACTACTCTCTGTGTTCTGTTAGTGAGGAAATTATAGATCCATCGACCGACTTTTCCTGTTATTCCTTTAGCACGCATTTTGTGCGCTATTACGCCATGGTCACACTTGTCGAAGGCTTTTGCAAAGTCTGTATATATTACATCTGCATTCTTTTTGTCTTCTAGTGCATTTAGGACCTTGTCGTAGTGGTCCAATAGTTGAGACAGACAGGAGCGACCTGTTCTAAACCCATGTTGCCCTGGGTTGTGTAACTGATGGGTTTCTAGATGCGTGGTGATCTTGCTTCTTAGGACCCTTTCAAAGATTTTTATGATATGGGATGTTAGTGCTATTGGTCTGTAGTTCTTTGCAGTTGCTTTACTGCCCCCTTTGTGGAGTGGGGCTATGTCTGTTGTTTTTAGTAACTGTGGGACGACCCCCGTGTCCATGCTCCCTCTCCATAGGATGGAAAAGGCTCGTGATAGGGGCTTCTTGCAGTTCTTGATGAACACAGAGTTCCATGAGTCTGGCCCTGGGGCAGAGTGCATGGGCATGTCATTTATCGCCTGTTCGAAGTCATTTGGCGTCAGGATAACATCGGATAGGCTTGTGTTAATCAAATTTTGTGGCTCTCTCATAAAAAATTCATTTTGATCTTCGACTCTCAGTCTGGTTAGCGGCTTGCTAAAAACTGAGTCATATTGGGACTTGAGTAGCTCACTCATTTCCTTGTTGTCATCTGTGTAGGACCCATCTTGTTTAAGTAGGGGCCCAATACTGGACGTTGTTCTCGATTTTGATTTGGCATAGGAGAAGAAATACTTTGGGTTTCTTTCGATTTCATTTATGGCTTTTAGTTCTTCCCGCGATTCCTGACTCCTAAAGGATTCTTTTAGCTTAAGTTCGATGCTTGCTATTTCTCTGACCAGTGTCTCCCTACGCATTTCAGATATATTGACCTCTTTTAGCCGCTCTGTTATTCTTTTCCGTCGCCTGTAAAGGGAGCGCCTGTCTCTTTCTGTTTTACATCTACTCCTCCTTTTTCTTAGAGGAATAAGCCTTGTGCATACATCGAGTGCTACCGAGTTAATCTGTTCTAGGCATAAGTTGGGGTCTGTGTTGCTTAGTATATCTTCCCAGCTTATATCGGTTAGGACTTGGTTTACTTGGTCCCACTTTATGTTTTTGTTATTGAAGTTGAATTTGGTGAATGCTCCCTCGTGACTAATCTCATTATGTCGGTCTGGGGCTCCGCGCATACATGACTGAACCTCAATTATGTTGTGATCTGAGTATATTGTTTTTGATATGGTGATATTTCTTATCAGATCATCATTGTTAGTGAAGATGAGGTCTAGTGTATTCTCCAGTCTAGTAGGCTCTATTATTTGCTGGTTTAAATTGAATTTTGTGCAGAGATTTAAAAGCTCGCGTAAGTGTGAGTTTTCATCAGAGCTGCCTCCTGGTGTTATTACTGCAACAATATTATTTGCTATATTCCTCCATTTTAGGTGCCTTAACTTGAAATCCCCCAGGAGCAAGATGTTGGGTGCAGGAGCTGGAAGGTTTTCCAGACAGTGGTCAATTTTTAACAGCTGTTCCTGGAATTGCTGGGATGTTGCATCCGGAGGCTTGTAGACTATCACAATGACTAGGTTTTGGTTCTCGACCTTTACTGCTAAAACTTCCACTACATCATTTGAGGCATTTAGCAGTTCTGTGCAAACAAGTGACTCTGCAATGTACAGGCCAACCCCCCCCTTTTGCCTGTTCACTCTGTCACATCTGTATAGGTTGTAACCTGGGATCCATATTTCGTTGTCCAAGTGATCCTTTATGTGGGTCTCAGTGAAAGCCGCGAACATTGCCTTTGCCTCTGCAAGCAGTCCACGGATGAAAGGTATTTTGTTGTTTGTTGCTGGCTTTAGACCCTGTATATTTGCAAAGAAGAATGTTATCGGACTGGTGGTATTGTTGGTACTGGGGGGGGATTTTTTTTCCGGCATTAGTATCTGTATCTGTTGGTTTGGAGTGGAGGCCATCGACTGTGGTTCCACTCCAGGAATGACTGGATTTGGTGTACGATTTCTGCCATTTCCTGCCAGCTTTTTTTCCTTCCTGGCACTAAAAAACCTCTCCCTCTTGAGTGGCTGTGGCTACCCAGGTTTTCCCATGGCCTGGATGTTTTGTATCTTTTTGTCCCCTTTAGATGGTATGCCTGGCAATTTAAGTTATAGCACAGTCTTTCCTGTACAGAAGAGGTACACAGTTCAGGGTGAAAAAGCTTACAGGAAGGGAGTTTGCATTTTCCTGTTGTCATATGGGCATGGCATTTCCTAGGGTGGTCATAGTTGCACGTCCCATCTGTTTTTCCAGATTTCCCATGCCAGCAGATACCGAGTGCATAGTATGTGCACAGGCTTGGTTTCCGTTTGCCTTGGGTTTCTGTGACTGTATTCCCTGTTGGTGCATGTTTCCCTGTCTTACTTCTATCCTCCCTAGCACCAACAATGGAGCTCCCACCATTTGTTTTTGGTAATATATCCTCACTATTGCTAGTGGAGTCCTCTTGTTTGCTATTTCCTGCAGTATTTCTAGTTTGCAATATTGGTTTTATCTTATCTTTGACTACACTTGTTTCCCTACTATGGCTCCTGTCCCCTATGCGGTCATTCATATGTATTCCTTCCTGCGTATAATTCCCGACTACCTGGACAAAATCTCCAGCTTCACCATTACTGTCTCCCAGGACAGCATCTCCAGCTTCCCCATTACTGTCTCCCAGGACAGCATCTCCAGCTTCACCATTACTGTCTCCCAGGACAGCACCTCCAGCTTCACCATTACTGTCTCCCAGGACAGCACCTCCAGCTTCCCCATTACTGTCTCCCAGGACAGCACTATCAGCCCCCCATTTACTGACTACCAGGACATCATCTCCAGCCTTACAGTTTCTGACTACATGGCCAGTATCAAGGGCAGTACCATTCAGCCCGGACTTTTTATGTTCCCATCTGTTGTAGAAAGCTTCCAGGTTTTCTATGAAAGCAGCTTTGATGTTGACCTCTTTTAATACCCTTGTGATTTTAGTCCACAGATTTATCTCATTTGGGCATACCCAAAAACACTTCCCTGTTTTAATACTGCTTGTAGCTAGTTCTTGGATATCTGCACAAGGGGCGTGACACCAATTTCCACAGAAATGACAATTTATGCATGTGGAAGCCCGTTTGTTTGACTGACCACAGACTACACACAGCTTCATAATGATTTGAATGGTTGATTTACTGCAATTCTACTAGCAACCTCTTGAATATTCTATTAATAACCTGCTAGGTGGTGCACAACGAAACCGTTTGAAACCAGTCCAGGGTTCGGACCAGTCAAGGGTTCGGACCAGTCAAGGGTTCGGACCAGTCAAGGGTTCGGACCAGTCTATCTGATCTGATCAGTGGGTCACTTATTTAAACCATACTGGTCGGTGATTTGAGCTAACACATGAAGGATCTACTGGAAATTATCTACCCGAGTAATATGTGATTTGATTGATACAAAAGTATAACTTGCGTGTTGAAGAGCCGGTGACTGCTGGCACTCCTACAATGACGAACGGTCGAGCCTCCACCTTTGTTTATCAATCGTGTGCAATGTGTGCTGGGAGGCAGTTGAACAGTCTCGGGCCCCTGACACTTATTGTATGGTCTCTTAACGTGCTAGTGACACCCCTGCTTTTCATTGGGGGGATGGTGCATCGTCTGCCAAGTCTTTTGCTTTCGTAGTGAGTGATTTTCGTGTGCAAGTTCGGTACTAGTCCCTCTAGGATTTTCCAGGTGTATATAATCATGTATCTCTCCCTCCTGCGTTCCAGGGAATACAGGTTTAGGAACCTCAAGCGCTCCCAATAACTGAGGTGTTTTATCTCCGTTATGTGTGCCGTGAAAGTTCTCTGTACATTTTCTAGGTCGGCAATTTCACCTGCCTTGAAAGGTGCTGTTAGTGTGCAGCAATATTCCAGCCTAGATAGAACAAGTGACCTGAAGAGTGTCATCATGGGCTTGGCCTCCCTAGTTTTGAAGGTTCTCATTATCCATCCTGTCATTTTTCTAGCAGATGCTTGGTTGCCCATGGCTAACCAGCACCATTCTGAAATCCATAGACAAGAAACACCAAAATGAAAAGCAATATAGACAGGGCTTAATACACAAAGATACTCTTAAACACTATTCATCAGCTCTCACCAAAGTAATAAAAAAAGCCAAACAACTATACTACTCCAGTAGATTCACAGACACTAGAGGAGATATAAAAAAGACCTGGAAAACACTCTCTCAGATTCTAGGGACCCACAAACTGAGAAAAACCAAGAATATTGTCCTAACTAAGCCTAATGAAACACCACTACATCCCACTGACACAGCTAACAAGATAAACGACTTCTTCTCAAACATAGGATTTAATCTCGCCAGTAAAATCCCACATACCAATGCCCATGCCGGGGACTACCTAGATGGTAATTTCCCTAATTCCTTCTATCTTGCACCAACTGAGCCCACGGAAGTCATTGGGATCATAAAGTCACTTAAAAATAACTCGGGGAATCTGTCTCATGTCCCACCATTACTGTACAAGCGAGCGGCCCATGTCCTTTCGCATGCTATTTCATTACTTTTTAACAAGTCAATAGAGACTAGCACCTTCCCGAAACTACTCAAGATGGCAAGGGTTACACCAATACATAAAGGTGGTGACCCTACAGACTTAAACAACTATAGGCCAATATCTAACTTACCATTGCTATCCAAAATCTTTGAGAAACTCGAGTACAAGAGACTGTATTCATTTATAACGGCTCAAAACATACTCAACCCCTGCCAGTTTGGATTCAGGAAAAATAAAAGCACTAATGATGCAATCATAAAAATGCTAGATCTGCTTTACACAGCATTGGAAAATAAGGAATATCCACTAGGAATTTTTATTGACCTAAGAAAAGCTTTTGACACAGTAAACCACCAAATCCTACTCCACAAACTTGACCACTACGGTATAAGAGGCCATGCGCTTGCTTATTTCAAATCTTACATTACTAATAGGTATCAGTACGTCACCATTAAAGACACAGCATCAGCAACACGGCCACTTGATACTGGAGTTCCGCAGGGAAGTGTCCTTGGTCCCCTGCTCTTCCTCATATACATCAATGACCTTCCAAACGTATCCCAACACCTGAAACCCATTCTCTTTGCTGATGACACGACTTATGTCATCTCTCACCCTAATCTTGCCACCCTCAACACCATTGTGAATGAGGAGCTGATTAAAATATCGACTTGGATGACAGCCAATAAACTTACGCTTAACACTGACAAAACTTACTATATTATGTTTGGTAGCAGAGCAGGAGATGCACAAATTAACATTAAGATTGACAACACTCTAATTACCAGAAATAATGGGGGAAAATTCCTAGGCTTATACCTTGACAACAACCTGAATTTCAGCACCCATATCCAGCATATAGCCAAAAAAGTATCCAAAACGGTTGGGATCCTCTCCAAGATACGATACTACGTGCCACAAAATGCCCTTCTCACACTATACCACTCACTTATTTATCCATACCTCACCTATGCTATTTGTGCTTGGGGATCAACTGCAGCAACACACCTAAAGCCAATAATAACCCAACAAAAAGCTGCAGTAAGAATAATCACTAAATCCCATCCCTGGCAGCACACCCCCCACTCTTCAAAGATCTAAACTTACTCCCAGTTCAGTACATCCACACTTACTACTGTGCAATCTATATCTACAGGGCCTTAAACTCTAATATCAACCTTGACCTAAAACGCTTTCTTGATAGTTGTGACAGAACCCACAGGCATAACACCAGACACAAACATCTCTACGACATTCCCCATGTCCGACTAAACCTTTACAAAAATTCAATGTATGTCAAAGGCCCTAAAATCTGGAATACCCTACCTGAGAACTCTAGAACTGCAGACACATTCATCACCTTCAAAACTACCATTAGAAAACATCTTATCTCCCTGATACACCCCGTCAACTAACTACACGAATACCACCTGGTGCTTCACACTTACACTCGCTCACTCATTTGACCATAAACAGAAATATTAATCTCAGTCTTAAAATAATGAATCCTGTGATACTCCAATACTGAAACTATATACTGTGCCAAAACAAAAGCATTCACATTGCTAAACTCATAAACTAGTATTTAGTCACTTAGCCATAATACCAACTTACCTCATAATTTGTAATATTTTACAATTAAGAATAAAACTAAGTATGCCCGAAATGCCTAGCCATGCTAATCGTTCTAGTGGTACACTCTGTAATCACAATTTTACTACATGTAAACCAAACAATAACCAAATTTCTGTAAACTCAGCATTGTAATCCTTATAGAGAATAGACTTTGAATTGAATTGAATTGAATACAATGTTATGGTCCTTGAAGGTGAGATCCTCCGACATGATCACTCCCAGGTCTTTGACGTTGGTGTTTCTCTCTATTTTGTGGCCAGAATTTGTTTTGTACTCTGATGAAGATTTAATTTCCTCATGTTTACCATATCTGAGTAATTGAAATTTCTCATCGTTGAACTTCATATTGTTTTCTGCAGCCCACTGAAAGATTTGGTTGATGTCCGCCTGGAGCTTTGCAGTGTCTGCAATGGAAGACACTGTCATGCAGATTCGGGTGTCATCTGCAAAGGAAGACACGGTGCTGTGGCTGACATCCTTGTCTATGTCGGATATGAGGATGAGGAACAAGATGGGAGCGAGTACTGTGCCTTGTGGAACAGAGCTTTTCACCGTAGCTGCCTCGGACTTTACTCTGTTGACGACTACTCTCAGTGTTCTGTTAGTGAGGAAATTATAGATCCATCGACCGACTTTTCCTGTTATTCCTTTAGCACGCATTTTGTGCGCTATTACGCCATGGTCACACTTGTCGAAGGCTTTTGCAAAGTCTGTATATATTACATCTGCATTCTTTTTGTCTTCTAGTGCATTTAGGACCTTGTCGTAGTGATCCAATAGTTGAGACAGACAGGAGCGACCTGTTCTAAACCCATGTTGCCCTGGGTTGTGTAACTGATGGGTTTCTAGATGGGTGGTGATCTTGCTTCTTAGGACCCTTTCAAAGATTTTTATGATATGGGATGTTAGTGCTATTGGTCTGTAGTTCTTTGCTGTTGCTTTACTGCCCCCTTTGTGGAGTGGGGCTATGTCTGTTGTTTTTAGTAACTGTGGGACGACCCCAGTGTCCATGCTCCCTCTCCATAGGATGGAAAAGGCTCGTGATAGGGGCTTCTTGCAGTTCTTGATGAACACAGAGTTCCATGAGTCTGGCCCTGGGGCAGTGTGCATGGTCATGTCATTTATCGCCTGTTCGAAGTCATTTGGCGTCAGGATAACATCGGATAGGCTTGTGTTAATCAAATTTTGTGGCTCTCTCATAAAAAATTCATTTTGATCTTCGACTCTCAGTCTGGTTAGCGGCTTGCTAAAAACTGAGTCATATTGGGACTTGAGTAGCTCACTCATTTCCTTGCTGTCATCTGTGTAGGACCCATCTTGTTTAAGTAGAGGCCCAATACTGGACGTTGTTCTCGATTTTGATTTGGCATAGGAGAAGAAATACTTTGGGTTTCTTTCGATTTCATTTATGGCTTTTAGTTCTTCCCGCGATTCCTGACTCCTAAAGGATTCTTTTAGCTTAAGTTCGATACTTGCTATTTCTCTGACCAGTGTCTCCCTACGCATTTCAGAAATATTGACCTCTTTTAGCCGCTCTGTTATTCTTTTCCGTCGCCTGTAAAGGGAGCGCCTGTCTCTTTCTGTTTTATATCTACTCCTCCTTTTTCTTAGAGGAATAAGCCTTGTGCATACATCGAGTGCCACCGAGTTAATCTGTTCTAGGCATAAGTTGGGGTCTGTGTTGCTTAGTATATCTTCCCAGCTTATATCGGTTAGGACTTGGTTTACTTGGTCCCACTTTATGTTTTTGTTATTGAAGTTGAATTTGGTGAATGCTCCCGCATATCATGTGGCCTCCTGCTGTTTTCAGCAAGTGAACATCATGTTTACTTAATATATTTTGCACAAAACAGTGATAATAATCACTTCCAATGATTAAATCAATTGGACTAACAGTGTCTGTCTGTATGTCAGGACAGGCTAACTTGACCTTAGCTGCTTTCAGTGCTGCAACTGTTTCTTTTAAACATTTTTTTCGCTGCCTGACCAGGGTAGAGTGCGGTTGTGCTCTGCACCCCTCTGCTGTTTGTAGGCGAGTTCCCTTGTCAGTTACCTGGCTGCAGTGGTGTGAAGTGGTGCTGTCACGCCTCTGCTAACAACATAGGTGCACTGTGATTGTCAAGATGGCGGTTAGTCTGAGACGCCGAATAAATACTGTAGGCATTGAGCTACTTAAAGGAACGATAACGCCTAGTTCTGCGCAAGTCTTATTGCCAAAGATCATCTGGGAGACATATGGCATACAAGATAGTGACTTGTATGGTGTAGCATTAAATGGAGGCCATATTGAAGAGACGGCGGCGGCAGTGGCAGTGGCAGCGGCAACAGGAACCTTGTCCTCTATTTTTACTTCTACCTGAGGTTCCCAGCAGCCCAGTGATGACCTAATCAAGACCTACATAACACTAACATGTGTGGGTACCCAGAATGATATAAATCAACTGCAGAAATCACCCAAAAGTTCACAAATTACCAACTAACAGGACTCGTACTACCACGTCCTACCCCGCTGCCACTGAAGTGATACTCCACAACATTCACCCATCGCCTATTATTCACCTGAAGCCACAGCCAATGGACAAGGGTCAGAGCAATAAAAGAAGATCCAGTAACCAGCTAAGGACTCCTAACATCAAAGGTGAGAGCAGTAATAACACGAGGAAAACTTGTGGTACTGCCAGCCAGAACACAACCCTCATCACCCACCAGCACCACCACAACACACGACAGGCAACAACAAACATGGCCGCCGCTACAGTCCAAGATAACTCCTTCCCAGTATTTGATGTCAAGAAGATCACCGACCCAGAAATAGCTAAACTCCTTACAATTCAGAACCAAACGATCACCAAACTAACTCAAGAAATGCAGGAACTGAAAGCTAGCAATGCAGATTACCCCAACAAGATCACTGCTCTAGAACATAAACTAGACACACTGGAACAACAAAGCAACACCCACACCCAGTCCCTAGACACCATCAACACACTAAAAGACCAAGTCACCCTACTTACTACCAACATTACAGAGGAAAGACCAAGAGTAGACCAACAACTTGCCAATGTCATAACCAACTTCCAAGACCATAATGACCAACAGCAGCTATCTGACGCTCTGTAGTTAACAGCAAACATCTCCCACCCACAGTCACCCAAGAGACCTGCATGGAGACCACCCTGCAGCTTATCAAGGACCACCTTCGCCTTAACTTATGTAGTGAAGACCAAAAGGATTGCAAACTGATGGGCTACCAAGCAGGTAAAAAAAACAGTGCTGTTAAAATTCCAAACTAGCCTACACAGAAACAACCTACTAAAAACATCTATTTCTATGAAAACTGATGTTTACGTCAATGAGTGCCTTACCAAAATAAGACAAAACCTTCTTTATCGGCTAAGAAAATTACGCTATGCCCCAAAAATCCACCAGTGCTTTGTGAGGGATGGAAAAATCGCAGTTAGGAAACAGCCCACTGGGAAGAGATACTTCATCTCTACAGAACATGACCTTAAAACATTCCTAAGTGAGGCTGGACTAACAGAATCAGAGTAAAGTGCAGATAATACCCACAGTCCACAGTTAGTGTTATATTGTCATAAATTTGTGCCCCCCTAAAATTCTAATACCCCAACTACTTTTGATTGTCATTGTTGTATTCAACGACCATTATACCTCATAGTCTTAATTTGTAGATTCGCCGCTTGACCTGAGCAGAGTGAGGACGTGTGACTACTGCCCTCTGCTGGCCATTGGAGGAGACATATTTTCACAACATGGCGCACTCTGTGAGAAGGCGTATGCACACGGTGTGCCTTGAATTGGTGCGTGGTGCAATAACGCCTCAGTCTGCACAAGTGCTTTTACTGCAAATTATCCGTGACACCTATGGTGTTGCAGATCAAGAACTGTATGGTGTGGCGCTAAATGGTGCCTATCGTATTTTCGTCAAGTTGAGCTCAGCTGGAGTGTATGAACGGCTGGTTGACAAGTACCAGGACAGGAGCGTGGACGTTAATTCAGCGATATGTGTTCGACTCATCGACGTGTCTAGGCATTACACATGGGTGAAAGTCCGAAATGTGCCATTTGAGGTGGACGAGACTAATCTGCGGAATGTATTTGAACAGTATGGACCTGTACACCTGGCTATGGCTGGTAAATGGACGGATGGGGCGTATGCCGACTTGCCAGATAGTACGTTCACGATCAAGATGACGTTGAGGCATTCCATCCCGTCTTACGTCATACTGGACGCATTTAGGACGCAGGTAATGGTGTACTATGCTGGGCAGCAGAAGATGTGTAGGTTATGTGGTGTATATGACCATATACACACGAAAATCACTCACTAGCAACAGCAAAGAACTACAGACCAATAGCACTAACATCCCATATCATAAAAATCTTTGAAAGGGTCCTAAGAAGCAAGATCACCACGCATCTAGAAACCCATCAGTTACACAACCCAGGGCAACATGGGTTTAGAACAGGTCGCTCCTGTCTGTCTCAACTATTGGACCACTACGACAAGGTCCTAAATGCACTAGAAGACAAAAAGAATGCAGATGTAATATATACAGACTTTGCAAAAGCCTTCGACAAGTGTGACCATGGCGTAATAGCGCACAAAATGCGTGCTAAAGGAATAACAGGAAAAGTCAGTCGATGGATCTATAATTTCCTCACTAACAGAACACAGAGAGTAGTCGTCAACAGAGTAAAGTCCGAGGCAGCTACGGTGAAAAGCTCTGTTCCACAAGGCACAGTACTCGCTCCCATCTTGTTCCTCATCCTTATATCCGACATAGACAAGGATGTCAGCCACAGCACCGTGTCTTCCTTTGCAGATGACACCCGAATCTGCATGACAGTGTCTTCCATTGCAGACACTGCAAAGCTCCAGGCAGACATCAACCAAATCTTTCAGTGGGCTGCAGAAAACAATATGAAGTTCAACGATGAGAAATTTCAATTACTCAGATATGGTAAACATGAGGAAATTAAATCTTCATCAGAGTACAAAACAAATTCTGGCCACAAAATAGAGCGAAACACCAACGTCAAAGACCTGGGAGTGATCATGTCGGAGGATCTCACCTTCAAGGACCATAACATTGTATCAATCGCATCTGCTAGAAAAATGACAGGATGGATAATGAGAACCTTCAAAACTAGGGAGGCCAAGCCCATGATGACACTCTTCAGGTCACCTTTCAAGGCAGGTGAAATTGCCGACCTAGAAAATGTACAGAGAACTTTCACGGCGCGCATAACGGAGACAAAACACCTCAATTACTGGGAGCGCTTGAGGTTTCTAAACCTGTATTCCCTGGAACGCAGGAGGGAGAGATACATGATTATATACACCTGGAAAATCCTAGAGGGACTAGTACCGAACTTGCACACGAAAATCACTCACTACGAAAGCAAAAGACTTGGCAGACGATGCACCATCCCCCCAATGAAAAGCAGGGGTGTCACTAGCACGTTAAGAGACCATACAATAAGTGTCAGGGGCCCGAGACTGTTCAACTGCCTCCCAGCACACATAAGGGGGATTACCAACAGACCCCTGGCACTCTTCAAGCTGGCACTGGACAAGCACCTAAAGTCAGTTCCTGATCAGCCGGGCTGTGGCTCGTACGTTGGTTTGCGTGCAGCCAGCAGCAACAGCCTGGTTGATCAGGCGCTGATCCACCAGGAGGCCTGGTCACAGACCGGGCCGCGGGGGCGTTGACCCCTGAAACTCTCTCCAGGTAAACTCCAGGTCTCCAGGTAGGCTGGAATATTGCTGCACACTAACAGCACCTTTCAAGGCAGGTGAAATTGCCGACCTAGAAAATGTACAGAGAACTTTCACAGCGCGCATAACGGAGATAAAACACCTCAATTATTGGGAGCGCTTGAGGTTCCTAAACCTGTATTCCCTGGAACGCAGGAGGGAAAGATACATGATTATATACACCTGGAAAATCCTAGAGGGACTAGTACCGAACTTGCACACGAAAATCACTCACTACGAAAGCAAAAGACTTGGCAGACGATGCACCATCCCCCCAATGAAAAGCAGGGGTGTCACTAGCACGTTAAGAGACCATACAATAAGTGTCAGGGGCCCGAGACTGTTCAACTGCCTCCCAGCACACATAAGGGGGATTACCAACAGACCCCTGGCAGTCTTCAAGCTGGCACTGGACAAGCACCTAAAGTCAGTTCCGGATCAGCCGGGCTGTGGCTCGTACGTTGGTTTGCGTGCAGCCAGCAGCAACAGCCTGGTTGATCAGGCTCTGATCCACCAGGAGGCCTGGTCTCAGACCGGGCCGCGGGGGCGTTGACCCCCGGAACTCTCTCCAGGTAAACTCCAGGTAATATGGCGGCCCAGTGTGGGAGATGGCAGCGGAGGCAGGACCTAGGTAGTGAGATGGTGAAAGAGCCAGAACCGGAGGTGGGTCATGCTGATGAGTCACCTGTTCATAGCAGTGGCACTTCCTGGAGTGAGGAAGTGGAGCGTGAGCTGCCACTGGTGGGTACCAGCCCATCACTGTCACAGTTAGTGGGAAGTGAGGCATCTGCTTTGGAGAACGGGAAGACTGTGCAGATTGGTGATGTGCGGGTAGAGGGAGGCCTACTGGTGAATGTGAAGGAAAAATCCTTTGAGAAGAAGGTTTCTGAGGATAACTTGAGTATGGTGAGGAGTACTGTTCAGATTGAAGATGAGCAACTTGGAAGATTGGCGAACATGGCATATGACTCGCCAGGAGTGGTGGAAGTGATTGAGGTGAATGCTGAGATTCACAGGGAGGCATCTAGTGAGTTAGAAATGGATGCAGAGAGTGTCAACCGTAAGAGGGCGGCGACATATTCCGACTTGGATGATGTTTTGACCCCAGCACAGAGACCGGGGAAAAAGCCGTGGGTTGATGTGGTGCATGGGAGCTCTAAAGGTACGCCTGGTCCGGTGTTGGATCAGGGGAAGCCACAAGTGGGCAGTGGAGAGAAAAGTGGAAGAAGCAGACACACTGGAAGCGTGTCAGTGAAAGGTGAACTGGGGCAGAGGGTGAAATCACATAAGTAGGTTTCCGGTGCATGACAGTGAATATTAATGGATTGTGTGCGAGTGAGAAGCGTCTGTGGGTAAAGGGATTTTTAAGACGTTATGCTATAGACATTGTTTTTGTGCAGGAACATAATTTCAAGCTGGGAAGGGAATTGGAGGTGGATGGGTACAGAGTGTTTGTGATGTATTCAGAGCGAATGAAGGGAGGGGTGGGTATCCTGATCCGAGAGACGAGCCCGTTTGTTGTTCTTAGGAGTGAAGGGGGGGGGGTCGTGTGTTAAGAATAGATGGGTGGTGGAGAGGTGAGAGGATGGCAGTAGTTTGTGTGTATGTGCCGGCTGAGAATGATGTAAGGGTAAAGAATGAATTTGTGAATAACGTATTGGTATATTATTTGCGGTCATTACCGTCAGTGACAATAGTTGGTGGCGACTGGAACTGTGTGGTGCGAAGGAAGGATGTGGAACCGAGAGGGGCAGGGTGTTTTTTGGCAGGTTTAGGGGATCTATTGAGAGGTGTGGGATTGAGGGATATAGTTGATGGAGGGGATTGCGAGATAGAGCACACATTTCATAGAAAGGGATATGCTGCACGATTAGATAGGTTGTATGTGACAAGGGGAGTGAGGGTGACGCGGGTGCAGACGGTGAATGTCGTTTATTCAGATCATAGGGCGGTTTATGCTGATTTAAATTGGGATGGTTTGCCTAAGAGGTATTTGGGGTACTGGAAGCTGAATGTACGACTACTGGGTGAGGGGGTGGAGGGAGGGGATTTTGAAAGTTTGTGGGAGGACTTATGGGGTAGGGGTAAGAGTGCAAGCGATTTATTGGGGTGGTGGGATGGGGTTGCGAAGAGGAGGATCAGGCAATATTATGTGCGAAGGGGAAAGAATGAGGCATGGATGACATATGGGCTTCAACAGTATTTAGAGTTTACCTGGCTGGAGAGAGTTCCGGGGGTCAGGGTTGTTATCAGAGAGGGGCTGCTGGCTGTACGAGACAGGTGTGTATCCAAGCTTGGAGGAAATTGAAGCATTAAAGTGGCAGATAAAGGATATGCACAATGAGAGATTTGATGAGGCGAGGGTGCAAGGTGGGTTAGAGGAGGCGATTTGGGGTGACAGGCCGTCAGCCTGTGTGTTACGGGGCCAGCGGAGACGCAGGTTGGCAATGGAAATTGATAACCTGGTAGTACACGAGAACTTAGGTGGGTATACGAAGGGTCAGGAGTTGCGAACTACTGAGGGTATGAGTGGTTTTCTGGATAGTTGGTTTGGAAAATATTTGCGGAGTGTAGGAGTGAACGGTGAGGATTTAGAGAGATTGGGAGAGAATGTATCTTGTGTGCTGAGTGGAAGTGATCGTATGGCATTGGGAGGGGATATTGAAGAGGGGGAGGTATGGAGAGCTTTGGAGAATATGGCGAGAGGTAAAGCGCCAGGTATAGATGGGTTACCTTGTGAATTCTATGTGAAGCATTGGAGTGTGTTGAAGGATTTTTTAGTGAACCTGATGAATGTGATAAAAAGTGAGGGGAGGATGGGGGAGTTGCAGTGTACCGCAGTAGTAGTTTTGATTCCGAAAGGGGAAGGCCCTACTACAGTGCAGAACTACAGGGCATTGTCGTTATGTGCTGATTATAAGATATTCGCAAAAATCTTGGGGAACAGGCTGAAGTGCGAGATAGATAGAGTTGTTGCAAGAGGCCAGTATGGGGTGCCTGGGAGGACGATGTATGAGGGACATGGAATAATAAAAGATTTTGTGGAAAGTATGGAGGGGGAGAATAAAGGGGGGGGAGGTGTCTTAGCATTGGATTGGCAGGCTGCGTATGATTGCGTAGAACGAGAGGCACTGTGGCATATCTTACGGAGGCAGGGTTTTGGGGAAGAGATGGTACGTTGGATTGAGACTTTGTATAATAGGGTAGGTGTACGTGTGCAGGTGAATGGGAAATTGGGTGAGTGAGTTTCAATGGGTAGAGGCATACGGCAGGGTTGTCCTCTGTCTCAACTGTTGTTTGCTTGTATACAGGACCGTTTTTACAGGGCAGTGGGGCAATGTTTAGGGGTGGATCGTGGTGTGGAGAATGGAGTGATGGGAATAATAGGGTATGTGGATGATACAACAATTCTAATGAGCAGGGAGGAAAGTTTACATGAGGTGGAGGATGTAATTGGTGGTTTTGAAGGAGTTGCAGGTTTAAAAGTGAATGTGGAGAAATCGAAATTATTGGTCTTAGGGAATTGGGTAGGGAGGGCGCGATGGGAAACAGCTGTGCGTTGGTGTGTGGTGGATAGACTAAAGGTGTGTGGGATAATTTATATGGGGAATGCCGGGGAGGCACGGATGGTTAATTCTGGGAGGGCAGTGGATAGGTTGGTGGGTAGGTTAAATGTTTTGAGACCCATGCATTTGACGATACATCAACGTGTAATAGTGGTGAATGTACTGTTATATAGTATGGTCTGGCATGTGGCAGCAGTATATCCGTTGGCAGGACCGGACATAACTAGAATGCTAAAAAAGGTTTTTCGTTATATATGGGGTTCTGGGTGTGACTGGTTGGGTAGAAGTGTTGTTATGCTACCGGTCGACAAAGGTGGATTGGGTTTAATAGATATAAGATTAAGGGTTAAGTGTATATATTTGAAGAGGGGGTTTCTCCGAGTGGACGGTCGTGTGGGGAAGGGTGTGCAAGCATTATATGAGGAGGCACGAAGGTGGTGGGTAGGATCAGAGATGAAAGAGTGTGAGGATGTGCTGCGAGCTTTATTGTATGTTAGAGATCCATCTAGGATACGGGTAGGTGTTCTGGAGCGTGCTGTAGGGGTGAGGGTGATTGCGAATGTTGAGGGCATATACCCAATGTATGCATGGGGAGACATTTGGGTAAGGTTGCGGTTGGTGCGCATCAGACCAAGAGTGAGAGAGGTAATGTTTCGTTTCCTTCATGGAATATTGCCGTCTGGTGTGGTGCTTCGGGAGAGAGGGTTGATGGTGGAGGACGTATGTAGGGTGTGTGGGGATAGGGAGACAGCTTTTCATGTAGTATATTTTTGTAAAAATTTGGAGTGTATACGGGAGTGGATGGGTGGGATTTTGAGGAGGGTGGGTGGGGGAGGGATATCGGTATTAAGGGCATTGAGTTTAGATGTGGGAGGTGTGGAAGAGTCTGTGCAGCGTGCTTTGGTGTACATCATAACTGATTTTGTTTTCGTATCATGGGCCATGAGGGGTAATGGGGATTGGGTGGTGCGAAAGAAGGTATTGGCTGCAACAATGTACAAAACACTTAGTCGTAATAGGGGGATATACGGAAGTAGATGGGAAAGGGCTTTTCCTGAAGGATATCGAAGTATGAATGTCAGAGGTTTGTTGGCGGAGTGAGGGGGGGGGGATGTGTTAGGAATTTCAGGGGTTGCACCGGGCTCGTCTCAGAATTTGGGAATGTATGAGGAGTTCCTTGATATGGTGTGAAATGGCAGCGTAGTTGTGGAGTGTGTTTTAAGTAAGTTTGTGGTGGTTCGTAAGGGAAAAGTTGTTAAGATTTTTATGGACATGGAAATGAGCAATATCTGTGTGAATGTGAATAGTATACGGTCATACTCAGGATGGTATACTGATGTATGTTATGGATAAGTTAAATTTGGAATATGTTGTAATGTATTATCAGGATTGGTGGTTGTATTAAAGCAAAGGACATGCGGGCGTGATAAATATGTCTGTGTACCAAATGTACTGCTAATAATGAGATAATGCAATGTGTGTGATTTTTATCATACATTAAGTGTATATAGCAGTATGTAAGAGAGAATTTCATGTACTCAGTATGGGTTGTATATTAGTATTCGGTGAAGTTCAATGAATATTATTGACGAGTGATGGGTATATAAGGACGTGTTCATGTACAATGTGTTAAGTAGGGTTAGGATGGTGAGGCAAGAAATGTTGTGGTCTGTAGAATAAGACTTGTTTCAGTTAATGTTTAATAGTAATGACTATGTATATTTTATTATATGGTGGAAGAAGTTTGTTACTTAAAAATGGAAATTATATTTTAAAAATATTACTAAATATACGTGATTGTGTAAGTTCGCTTGTGGGATGATGTAGTGTTTGTTCACTTGTAGGATGATGTAGTGTTTGTTCGCTTGTAGGATGATGTAGTGTTTGTTCGCTTGTAGGATGATGTAGTGTTTGTTCGCTTGTAGGATGATGTAGTGTTTGTTCGCTTGTAGGATGATGTAGTGTTTGTTCGCTTGTAGGATGATGTAGTGTTTGTTCACTTGTAGGATGATGTAGTGTTTGTTCACTTGTAGGATGATGTAGTGTTTGTTCACTTGTAGGATGATGTAGTGTTTGTTCGCTTGTAGGATGATGTAGTGTTTGTTCGCTTGTAGGATGATGTAGTGTTTGTTCGCTTGTAGGATGATGTAGTGTTTGTTCACTTGTAGGATGATGTAGTGTTTGTTCGCTTGTAGGATGATGTAGTGTTTGTTCACTTGTAGGATGATGTAGTGTTTGTTCGCTTGTGGGATGATGTAGTGTTTGTTCGCTTGTGGGATGTAGTGTTTGTTCGCTTGAGGGATGATGTAGTGTTTGTTCGGTTGTGGGATGATGTAGTGTTTGTTCACTTGTGGGATGATGTAGTGTTCACTTGTAGGATGATGTAGTGTTTGCTCGCTTGTGGGATGATGTAGTGTTTGTTCGCTTGTAGGATGATGTAGTGTTTGTTCACTTGTGGGATGATGTAGTGTTTGTTCACTTGTAGGATGATGTAGTGTAAGTTCGCTTGTAGGATGATGTAGTGTTTGTTCACTTGTAGGATGATGTAGTGTTTGTTCGCTTGTGGGATGATGTAGTGTTTGTTCACTTGTGGGATGATGTAGTGTTTGTTTGCTTGTGGGATGATGTAGTGTTTGTTTGCTTGTGGGATGATGTAGTGTTTGTTTGCTTGTGGGATGATGTAGTGTTTGTTTGCTTGTAGGATGATGTAGTGTTTGTTTGCTTGTGGGATGATGTAGTGTTTGTTCACTTGTGGGATGATGTAGTGTTTGTTTGCTTGTGGGATGATGTAGTGTTTGTTCGCTTGTGGGATGATGTAGTGTTTGTTCGCTTGTGGGATGATGTAGTGTTTGTTCGCTTGTAGGATGATGTAGTGTTTGTTCGCTTGTGGGATGATGTAGTGTTTGTTCACTTGTAGGATGATGTAGTGTTTGTTCGCTTGTGGGATGATGTAGTGTTTGTTCGCTTGTAGGATGATGTAGTGTTTGTTTGCTTGTGGGATGATGTAGTGTTTGTTTGCTTGTAGGATGATGTAGTGTTTGTTTGCTTGAGGGATGATGTAGTGTTTGTTCACTTGTGGGATGATGTAGTGTTTGTTTGCTTGTGGGATGATGTAGTGTTTGTTCACTTGTGGGATGATGTAGTGTTTGTTCGCTTGTGGGATGATGTAGTGTTTGTTCGCTTGTAGGATGATGTAGTGTTTGTTCGCTTGTGGGATGATGTAGTGTTTGTTCGCTTGTGGGATGATGTAGTGTTTGTTCACTTGTAGGATGATGTAGTGTTTGTTCACTTGTAGGATGATGTAGTGTTTGTTCGCTTGTAGGATGATGTAGTGTTTGTTCGCTTGTAGGATGATGTAGTGTTTGTTCACTTGTAGGATGATGTAGTGTTTGTTCACTTGTAGGATGATGTAGTGTTTGTTCACTTGTAGGATGATGTAGTGTTTGTTCGCTTGTAGGATGATGTAGTGTTTGTTCACTTGTGGGATGATGTAGTGTTTGTTCACTTGTAGGATGATGTAGTGTTTGTTCGCTTGTGGGATGATGTAGTGTTTGTTCGCTTGTGGGATGATGTAGTGTTTGTTCACTTGTAGGATGATGTAGTGTTTGTTCACTTGTAGGATGATGTAGTGTTTGTTCGCTTGTAGGATGATGTAGTGTTTGTTCACTTGTAGGATGATGTAGTGTTTGTTCACTTGTGGGATGATGTAGTGTTTGTTCACTTGTAGGATGATGTAGTGTTTGTTCGCTTGTGGGATGATGTAGTGTTTGTTCACTTGTGGGATGATGTAGTGTTTGTTCACTTGTAGGATGATGTAGTGTTTGTTCACTTGTAGGATGATGTAGTGTTTGTTCGCTTGTAGGATGATGTAGTGTTTGTTCACTTGTGGGATGATGTAGTGTTTGTTCACTTGTAGGATGATGTAGTGTTTGTTCACTTGTAGGATGATGTAGTGTTTGTTCGCTTGTGGGATGATGTAGTGTTTGTTCACTTGTAGGATGATGTAGTGTTTGTTCGCTTGTGGGATGATGTAGTGTTTGTTCGCTTGTGGGATGATGTAGTGTTTGTTCGCTTGTGGGATGATGTAGTGTTTGTTCACTTGTAGGATGATGTAGTGTTTGTTCACTTGTGGGATGATGTAGTGTTTGTTTGCTTGTGGGATGATGTAGTGTTTGTTCGCTTGTGGGATGATGTAGTGTTTGTTCACTTGTGGGATGATGTAGTGTTTGTTCGCTTGTGGGATGATGTAGTGTTTGTTCGCTTGTGGGATGATGTAGTGTTTGTTCACTTGTGGGATGATGTAGTGTTTGTTCACTTGTGGGATGATGTAGTGTTTGTTCGCTTGTGGGATGATGTAGTGTTTGTTCACTTGTGGGATGATGTAGTGTTTGTTCACTTGTAGGATGATGTAGTGTTTGTTCGCTTGTGGGATGATGTAGTGTTTGTTCGCTTGTGGGATGATGTAGTGTTTGTTCACTTGTGGGATGATGTAGTGTTTGTTTGCTTGTGGGATGAATGTAGTGTTTGTTCACTTGTGGGATGATGTAGTGTTTGTTCGCTTGTGGGATGATGTAGTGTTTGTTCGCTTGTGGGATGATGTAGTGTTTGTTCACTTGTGGGATGATGTAGTGTTTGTTCGCTTGTGGGATGATGTAGTGTTTGTTCGCTTGTGGGATGAATGTAGTGTTTGTTCGCTTGTGGGATGATGTAGTGTTTGTTCGCTTGTGGGATGATGTAGTGTTTGTTCGCTTGTGGGATGATGTAGTGTTTGTTCGCTTGTGGGATGTAGTGTTTGTTCGCTTGTGGGATGATGTAGTGTTTGTTCGCTTGTAGGATGATGTAGTGTTTGTTCACTTGTGGGATGATGTAGTGTTTGTTCGCTTGTGGGATGATGTAGTGTTTGTTCACTTGTGGGATGATGTAGTGTTTGTTCGCTTGTAGGATGATGTAGTGTTTGTTCACTTGTGGGATGATGTAGTGTTTGTTCGCTTGTGGGGATGTAGTGTTTGTTCGCTTGTAGGATAGTAGTGTTTGTTCACTTGTGGGATGATGTAGTGTTTGTTCACTTGTGGGATGATGTAGTGTTTGTTTGCTTGTGGGATGATGTAGTGTTTGTTCACTTGTGGGATGATGTAGTGTTTGTTCACTTGTGGGATGATGTAGTGTTTGTTTGCTTGTAGGATGATGTAGTGTTTGTTCGCTTGTGGGATGATGTAGTGTTTGTTCACTTGTGGGATGATGTAGTGTTTGTTCGCTTGTAGGATGAATGTAGTGTTTGTTCGCTTGTGGGATGATGTAGTGTTTGTTCGCTTGTGGGATGATGTAGTGTTTGTTCGCTTGTGGGATGATGTAGTGTTTGTTTGCTTGTGGGATGAATGTAGTGTTTGTTCACTTGTGGGATGATGTAGTGTTTGTTCACTTGTGGGATGATGTAGTGTTTGTTCGCTTGTGGGATGATGTAGTGTTTGTTCACTTGTGGGATGATGTAGTGTTTGTTCGCTTGTGGGATGATGTAGTGTTTGTTCGCTTGTGGGATGATGTAGTGTTTGTTCGCTTGTGGGATGATGTAGTGTTTGTTCGCTTGTAGGATGATGTAGTGTTTGTTCGCTTGTGGGATGATGTAGTGTTTGTTCGCTTGTGGGATGAATGTAGTGTTTGTTCGCTTGTGGGATGATGTAGTGTTTGTTCGCTTGTAGGATGAATGTAGTGTTTGTTCGCTTGTGGGATGATGTAGTGTTTGTTCGCTTGTAGGATGAATGTAGTGTTTGTTCGCTTGTGGGATGATGTAGTGTTTGTTCGCTTGTAGGATGAATGTAGTGTTTGTTCGCTTGTGGGATGATGTAGTGTTTGTTCGCTTGTAGGATGAATGTAGTGTTTGTTCGCTTGTGGGATGATGTAGTGTTTGTTCGCTTGTAGGATGAATGTAGTGTTTGTTCGCTTGTGGGATGATGTAGTGTTTGTTCGCTTGTAGGATGAATGTAGTGTTTGTTCGCTTGTGGGATGATGTAGTGTTTGTTCGCTTGTAGGATGAATGTAGTGTTTGTTCGCTTGTGGGATGAATGTAGTGTTTGTTCGCTTGTGGGATGAATGTAGTGTTTGTTCACTTGTGGGATGAATGTAGTGTTTGTTCGCTTGTGGGATGAATGTAGTGTTTGTTCGCTTGTGGGATGAATGTAGTGTTTGTTCGCTTGTGGGATGAATGTAGTGTTTGTTCGCTTGTGGGATGAATGTAGTGTTTGTTCACTTGTGGGATGAATGTAGTGTTTGTTCGCTTGTGGGATGAATGTAGTGTTTGTTCGCTTGTGGGATGAATGTAGTGTTTGTTCGCTTGTGGGATGAATGTAGTGTTTGTTCGCTTGTGGGATGATGTAGTGTTTGTTCGCTTGTGGGATGAATGTAGTGTTTGTTCACTTGTGGGATGAATGTAGTGTTTGTTCGCTTGTGGGATGAATGTAGTGTTTGTTCACTTGTGGGATGAATGTAGTGTTTGTTCGCTTGTGGGATGAATGTAGTGTTTGTTCACTTGTGGGATGAATGTAGTGTTTGTTCGCTTGTGGGATGAATGTAGTGTTTGTTCACTTGTGGGATGAATGTAGTGTTTGTTCGCTTGTGGGATGAATGTAGTGTTTGTTCACTTGTGGGATGAATGTAGTGTTTGTTCGCTTGTGGGATGAATGTAGTGTTTGTTCACTTGTGGGATGAATGTAGTGTTTGTTCGCTTGTGGGATGAATGTAGTGTTTGTTCGCTTGTGGGATGAATGTAGTGTTTGTTCGCTTGTGGGATGAATGTAGTGTTTGTTCGCTTGTGGGATGAATGTAGTGTTTGTTCGCTTGTGGGATGAATGTAGTGTTTGTTCGCTTGTGGGATGATGTAGTGTTTGTTCGCTTGTAGGATGAATGTAGTGTTTGTTCGCTTGTGGGATGATGTAGTGTTTGTTCGCTTGTAGGATGAATGTAGTGTTTGTTCGCTTGTGGGATGAATGTAGTGTTTGTTCGCTTGTGGGATGAATGTAGTGTTTGTTCACTTGTGGGATGAATGTAGTGTTTGTTCGCTTGTGGGATGAATGTAGTGTTTGTTCGCTTGTGGGATGAATGTAGTGTTTGTTCGCTTGTGGGATGATGTAGTGTTTGTTCACTTGTGGGATGATGTAGTGTTTGTTCACTTGTAGGATGATGTAGTGTTTGTTCACTTGTGGGATGATGTAGTGTTTGTTCACTTGTGGGATGATGTAGTGTTTGTTCACTTGTAGGATGATGTAGTGTTTGTTCACTTGTGGGATGATGTAGTGTTTGTTCACTTGTAGGATGATGTAGTGTTTGTTCACTTGTGGGATGATGTAGTGTTTGTTCACTTGTAGGATGATGTAGTGTTTGTTCACTTGTGGGATGATGTAGTGTTTGTTCACTTGTAGGATGATGTAGTGTTTGTTCACTTGTGGGATGATGTAGTGTTTGTTCACTTGTGGGATGATGTAGTGTTTGTTCACTTGTAGGATGATGTAGTGTTTGTTCACTTGTGGGATGATGTAGTGTTTGTTCACTTGTAGGATGATGTAGTGTTTGTTCACTTGTGGGATGATGTAGTGTTTGTTCACTTGTGGGATGATGTAGTGTTTGTTCACTTGTGGGATGATGTAGTGTTTGTTCACTTGTGGGATGATGTAGTGTTTGTTCACTTGTAGGATGATGTAGTGTTTGTTCACTTGTGGGATGATGTAGTGTTTGTTCACTTGTGGGATGATGTAGTGTTTGTTCACTTGTGGGATGATGTAGTGTTTGTTCACTTGTGGGATGATGTAGTGTTTGTTCACTTGTAGGATGATGTAGTGTTTGTTCACTTGTGGGATGATGTAGTGTTTGTTCACTTGTAGGATGATGTAGTGTTTGTTCACTTGTGGGATGATGTAGTGTTTGTTCACTTGTAGGATGATGTAGTGTTTGTTCACTTGTGGGATGATGTAGTGTTTGTTCACTTGTGGGATGATGTAGTGTTTGTTCACTTGTGGGATGAATGTAGTGTTTGTTCACTTGTGGGATGAATGTAGTGTTTGTTCACTTGTGGGATGATGTAGTGTTTGTTCACTTGTGGGATGATGTAGTGTTTGTTCACTTGTAGGATGATGTAGTGTTTGTTCACTTGTGGGATGATGTAGTGTTTGTTCACTTGTGGGATGAATGTAGTGTTTGTTCACTTGTGGGATGAATGTAGTGTTTGTTCACTTGTGGGATGATGTAGTGTTTGTTCACTTGTAGGATGATGTAGTGTTTGTTCACTTGTGGGATGATGTAGTGTTTGTTCACTTGTGGGATGATGTAGTGTTTGTTCACTTGTGGGATGAATGTAGTGTTTGTTCACTTGTGGGATGAATGTAGTGTTTGTTCACTTGTGGGATGATGTAGTGTTTGTTCACTTGTGGGATGAATGTAGTGTTTGTTCACTTGTGGGATGAATGTAGTGTTTGTTCACTTGTGGGATGAATGTAGTGTTTGTTCACTTGTGGGATGAATGTAGTGTATGGAAGTGAGGTGGGACGAATCATTTGTTATATTATACTGTGTTTAGTTTTTCTGTGGTGAGGTGTGGAGATTGTTATTTTCTAACCTTTATTTGATTCGTAATTTATTGAGGTGTTATGTATTATGTATTTGATATGAAGTTTAATATACAACAATAATAAGTGTGTAAAGAATTTTGGATAATTGAGAATGTCTTCGTACATACAGTTTTATGTAAAATGTGACATTCTTTGGGTCATATTGCATATTGTGTTTGTGGCTGCAATTTTGGATGTAATAAACCCACCTGTACATGAAGCTGTGGGCTGTCTTTAGTTTAGTTCTTATGTATAAGTTTAGTGCTAAGGTAGGGAATGTGGAGTTTTCTTTTGTTATATATAATGGATACGTTTCATTGCTTACATTGTCTACATGTATAATTGTGTATTGCGTTTTTCAATAAAATATAAAAAAAAGAAATTCTAATACCCTAACTACTTTTGATTGTCATTGTTGTATTCAACGACCATTCTACCTCATAGTCTTAATTGTGTTTAATATCTACAGAATCTATCTCCTTTTTTACAACTTACCACATCACTGTTCCATCTTATTTTAATATAAACTAACCATAACTTGTCTTCAATAATTCTACCTCACTTTAAAAAATACTCAATTGCCCAATTTTATTCTAAATCCCTATTATTGCCCAATTTTACTTTAAACTATATTGATCAAACTTATTGTAAACTTCTTTTATTGACCATTTTTATTTCATACTTTTTTAAACTAGTATTTTGAACTACAACTTTTATATTATCCTGTCTACCATCTTACTAGCATATTATAACCAAGTCATTGCCATTTTTATTTTTATAATTTTTTTTATTATTATTTTGCTACCTTAATTTGTGTATTTTATTACCTGGAGTTTACCTGGAGAGAGTTCCGGGGGTCAACGCCCCCGCGGCCCGGTCTGAGACCAGGCCTCCTGGTGGATCAGAGCCTGATCAACCAGGCTGTTGCTGCTGGCTGCACGCAAACCAACATACGAGCCACAGCCCGGCTGATCCGGAACTGACTTTAGGTGCTTGTCCAGTGCCAGCTTGAAGACTGCCAGGGGTCTGTTGGTAATCCCCCTTATGTGTGCTGGGAGGCAGTTGAACAGTCTCGGGCCCCTGACACTTATTGTATGGTCTCTTAACGTGCTAGTGACACCCCTGCTTTTCATTGGGGGGATGGTGCATCGTCTGCCAAGTCTTTTGCTTTCGTAGCGAGTGATTTTCGTGTGCAAGTTCGGTACTAGTCCCTCTAGGATTTTCCAGGTGTATATAATCATGTATCTCTCCCGCCTGCGTTCCAGGGAATACAGGTTCAGCAACCTCAAGCGCTCCCAGTAATTGAGGTGTTTTATCTCCGTTATGCGCGCCGTGAAAGTTCTCTGTACATTTTCTAGGTCGGCAATTTCACCTGCCTTGAAAGGTGCTGTTAGTGTGCAGCAATATTCCAGCCTAGATAGAACAAGTGACCTGAAGAGTGTCATCATGGGCTTGGCCTCCCTAGTTTTGAAGGTTCTCATTATACATCCTGTCATTTTTCTAGCAGATGCGATTGATACAATGTTATGGTCCTTGAAGGTGAGATCCTCCGACATGATCACTCCCAGGTCTTTGACGTTGGTGTTTCGCTCTATTTTGTGGCCAGAATTTGTTTTGTACTCTGATGAAGATTTAATTTCCTCATTTTTACCATGTCTGAGTAATTGAAATTTCTCATCGTTGAACTTCATATTGTTTTCTGCAGCCCACTGAAAGATTTGGTTGATGTCCGCCTGGAGCCTTGCAGTGTCTGCAATGGAAGACACTGTCATGCAGATTCGGGTGTCATCTGCAAAGGAAGACACGGTGCTGTGGCTGACATCCTTGTCTATGTCGGATATGAGGATGAGGAACAAGATGGGAGCGAGTACTGTGCCTTGTGGAACAGAGCTTTTCACCGTAGCTGCCTCGGACTTTACTCTGTTGACGACTACTCTCTGTGTTCTGTTAGTGAGGAAATTATAGATCCATCGACCGACTTTTCCTGTTATTCCTTTAGCACGCATTTTGTGCGCTATTATGCCATGGTCACACTTGTCGAAGGCTTTTGCAAAGTCTGTATATATTACATTTGCATTTTTTTTTGTCTTCTAGTGCATTTAGGACCTTGTCGTAGTGATCCAATAGTTGAGACAGACAGGAGCGACCTGTTCTAAACCCATGTTGCCCTGGGTTGTGTAATTGATGGGTTTCTAGATGGGTGGTGATCTTGCTTCTTAGGACCCTTTCAAAGATTTTTATGATATGGGATGTTAGTGCTATTGGTCTGTAGTTCTTTGCTGTTGCTTTACTGCCCCCTTTGTGGAGTGGGGCTATGTCTGTTGTTTTTAGTAACTGTGGGACGACCCCCGTGTCCATGCTCCCTCTCCATAGGATGGAAAAGGCTCGTGATAGGGGCTTCTTGCAGTTCTTGATGAACACAGAGTTCCATGACACCTTAGTGCAATTACAATTGAGAGTCTTGTGCCTTTTTTATATTATTAGATTAAACACAGTTGTACTATAGTCAGTACCAAATTCATTATATTAGACCATAGTGTAATTACTAGTGAGAGACTGGTGCTATTTTTAATTTGTATTTTTATATTATTAGATTAAATCTAGTTGTACTATAGCTCATTCTAGCTCAAAACATAGACTCCACAAAAGTCATTATATTAGACCTTAGTGCAATTACAAGTGAGAGTCTTGTTCTATTTTTAATTTGTATTTTTATATTACTAGTTTATACCTAGTTGTACTTTAGTTCATTCCAGCACAACACATAGACAACATCAACTTCATTATGTGTAGTAGTGACTATACTCTATATGACCAAAATACTCTAGCTATATACTTAGCCAAACTTCCCACCACTACAGATATCAGTACTAGAACTCAACACACAACTCAGGATATAAATAACCATAATTTAAACCTAGAAGATGATTGATCACGTTGACCCTGATCTAAACCTCCATAATCTGACACCCAATCAAAACCTATTGGAAAGTAACTGCCTTTATTACACAGCATCACAAGCCAGCACTATCCTAAACAATGCTAAAAGTCTATCAGTACTTAACTACAACATCAGGTCCTTAAGCAAACACTATGATGACCTCCTAGCACTCCTTGAATCACTAAAGACACCCTTCTCCTGCATTATTCTTACTGAGACCTGGCTTAAGCAGGACACAATAGATATCTACCCTCTACCAGGATACACAGCAATTCACAAGTGCAGACCAAACCAAGTTGGGGGTGGTATTGCAATATATTACTATAACCAATTATCTTGTATTAGCACCACTTGCTTTAGTGATGAATATGGGAAATACATTTTTTGCTAATTTTACTGTAAAAAACCTTAAGACACCTATAACAATCGGTGCCATTTACCGGATACCTCACACAAACATCCCAAATTTCAGTGAGAAATTAAAGTCACTAATAACAAACAGACAAATGAATAAGCACCACCTTCTCTTAGCTGGAGACTTCAACATCAACCTTGGCTTACTAGATGATTAGCCTGTAACTGATTTCATCAACAATATGAACAACACACTTCTCATACCAACAATAACTAAACCAACCAGGCTCACTGAGACAAGTGCAACCATAATAGACCACATATGGACCAATATACTAGCCCCCCTTAAATCAGGGATAATCACAGATAGCACTACAGACCACTACCCTACCTTCCTCCTGACAAACATTAGTAAACCACCACTTGAATTCAACAAAGTCTCATTTAGACTCCATGACGAGGCCTCAATAAGGAGGTTCACAGCTGACCTAGAGATTGTTGACTGGCCTACAGAATTCTCCAAGGCCAATGGTATTGATGACTGGACAGACATTTTTCTTAACAAATTACTTAGACTATACAACAAACATTGTCCTATAAAAACGAAACAGATCACAAACAAATGGCTTGGTTGCCCATGGCTAACCAGTACCATTCTGAAATCCATTGACAAGAAACACCAATATGAAAAGCAAAATAGACGGGGCTTAATACACAAAGATATTCTTAAACACTATTCATCAGTTCTCACCAAAGTAATAAGGAAAGCCAAACAACTATACTACTCCAGTAGATTCACAGACACTAGAGGATACAAAAAAGACCTGGAAAACACTCTCTCAGATTCTAGGGACCCACAAACTGAAAAAAAAAACAAGAATATTGTCCTAACTAAACCTAATGAAACACCACTACATCCCACTGACACAGTTAACAAGATAAACGACTTCTTCTCAACCATAGGATCTAATCTCGCCAATAAAATCCCACATACCAATGCCCATGCCAGGGACCACCTGGATGGGAATTTCCCAAATTCCTTCCATCTTGCACCAACTGAGCCCTCGGAAGTCACCGAGATTATAAAGTCACTTAAAAACAACTCAGGGAATCTGTCTAATGTCCCACCATTACTGTACAAGCGAGCGGCCCATATCCTTTCGCATGCTATTTCATTACTTTTTAACAAGTCACTAGAAACTAGCACCTTCCCGAAACTACTCAAGATGGCAAGGGTTACACCAATACATAAAGGTGGTGACCCTACAGACTTAAACAACTATAGGTCAATATCAAACTTACCATTGCTATCCAAAATCTTTGAGAAACTCGTGCACAGGAGACTATATTCATTTATAACAACACAAAACATACTCAACCCCTGCCAATTTGGATTTAGGAAAAATAAAAGCACTAATGATGCAATCATAAAAATGCTAGATCTGCTTTACACAGCATTGGAAAATAAGGAATATCCACTAGGAATTTTTATTGACCTAAGAAAAGCTTTTGACACAGTAGACCACGACATCCTACTCCACAAACTTGACCATTACGGTATAAGAGGCCATGCGCTTGCTTATTTCAAATCTTACCTTACTAATAGGTATCAGTATGTCACCATTAAAGACACAGCATCAACAACACAGCCACTTGATACTGGAGTTCCGCAGAGAAGTGTCCTTGGCCCCCTGCTCTTTCTCATATACATCAATGATCTTCCAAACGTATCCCAACACCTGAAACCCATTCTCTTTGCTGACGACACGACTTATGTCATCTCTCACCCTAATCTTGCCACCCTCAACACCATTGTTAACGAGGAGCTGATCAAAATATCGACTTGGATGACAGCCAATAAACTTACGCTTAACACTGACAAAACCTACTATATTATGTTTGGTGTGTGTGTACTCACCCAGTTGTACTCACCTAGTTGAGGTTGCGGGGGTCGAGTCCGAGCTCCTGGCCCCGCCTCTTCACTGATCGCTACTAGGTCACTCTCCCTGAGCCGTGAGCTTTATCATACCTCTGCTTAAAGCTATGTATGGATCCTGCCTCCACTACATCGCTTCCCAAACTATTCCACTGACTACTCTGTGGCTGAAGAAATACTTCCTAACATCCCTGTGATTCATCTGTGTCTTCAGCTTCCAACTGTGTCCCCTTGTTACTGTGTCCAATATCTGGAACATCCTGTCTTTGTCCACCTTGTCAATTCCTCTCAGTATTTTGTATGTCGTTATCATGTCCCCCCTATCTCTCCTGTCCTCCAGTGTCGTCAGGTTGATTTCCCTTAACCTCTCCTCGTAGGACATACCTCTTAGCTCTGGGACTAGTCTTGTTGCAAACCTTTGCACTTTCTCTAGTTTCTTTACATGCTTGGCTAGGTGTGGGTTCCAAACTGGTGCCGCATACTCCAATATGGGCCTAACGTATACGGTGTACAGGGTCCTGAACGATTCCTTATTAAGATGTCGGAATGCTGTTCTGAGGTTTGCTAGGCGCCCATATGCTGCAGCAGTTATTTGGTTGATGTGCGCTTCAGGAGATGTGCCTGGTGTTATGTGTGTGTGTGTGTGTGTGTGTGTGTGTGTGTGTGTGTGTGTGTGTGTGTGTGTGTGTGTGTGTGTGTGTGTGTGTGTGTGTGTGTGTGTGTGGTGTATGTGACTCAACAATCAATATTTGCACCAATAACTCATTACAGTTGTGACCGGGTGTGGAAGTGTGAATTGCTCATTACTCTATAATTTGTTCATGATTGTAGCCATGTATAAACGTAAGTAACCATTCTACAGAATTCATTACCTTTGTAACTTGTGAGCTCATTACCTTTGTACCTAGTTCAGCTATCAAAACTTTGGGGGCCCAGTCCCTGGACCCATTACGTACCTCTGTAATCTGTAAATACCTTTGTAACTTGTCATGATTGTGACCAGACTTACCTGGAGTTCATTACCTTTGTAAATTGTGTGTTCATTACCTTTGTAAATTGTGAGTTCATTACCTTTGTAAATTGTGAGTTCATTACCTCTGTAACTTGCTCAGCTATCAAAACTTTGGAGTCCAGTCCCTGGACCAATTATGTACCTCTGTAATCTTTTGACTACCGCCCACAGGATGGGTATGGGGTGCATAATAAACATATTAAACTAAAACTAGCAGAGCAGGAGATGCACAAATTAACATTAAGATCGACAACACTCTAATTACCAGACATAATGAGGGCAAATTCCTAGGCCTATACCTTGACAACAACCTGAATTTCGGAAGTTAAGACACATGTGCAACATCTGGATATCTTTATTGTAGTAGACGTTTCGCCATCCAGTGGCTTTATCAATACAGATTCTAGGACATAATAGGAAGACAATAGAACTATATACAAAAGATGAGGTAATCAGTCCCTCGGCCTTGGAGTTAGTGTTCACAGCATCGTGGTGGAGGAGAGTCTGGAGCAAAGGCAAGAAGACTGGCGCTTTTTATAGGCGTCAGTGAATGGGACGGGCAGCAGACGAGGTCAGTCACTGGTAGGCGGGATTCCCCAGTGGAAGTAGGTCCTTCCCAAAGAGATGGGTTAGTTGCAGCAGCCGTGAAGAAGGTCTTGTAGATGTCCTCTGAACCAAGATTCCATGATGTTGCAGTGTCTGACAAGTTGTGCAAAGAAAGGTATAAAATACCGACAATATGAAAGTTAAGACACATGTGCAACATCTGGATATCTTTATTGTAGTAGACGTTTCGCCATCCAGTGGCTTTATCAATACAGATTCTAGGACATAATAGGAAGACAATAGAACTATATACAAAAGATGAGGTAATCAGTCCCTCGGCCTTGGAGTTAGTGTTCACAGCATCGTGGTGGAGGAGAGTCTGGAGCAAAGGCAAGAAGACTGGCGCTTTTTATAGGCGTCAGTGAATGGGACGGGCAGCAGACGAGGTCAGTCACTGGTAGGCGGGATTCCCCAGTGGAAGTAGGTCCTTCCCAAAGAGATGGGTTAGTTGCAGCAGCCGTGAAGAAGGTCTTGTAGATGTCCTCTGAACCAAGATTCCATGATGTTGCAGTGTCTGACAAGTTGTGCAAAGAAAGGTATAAAATACCGACAATATGAAAGTTAAGACACATGTGCAACATCTGGATATCTTTATTGTAGTAGACGTTTCGCCATCCAGTGGCTTTATCAATACAGATTCTAGGACATAATAGGAAGACAATAGAACTATATACAAAAGATGAGGTAATCAGTCCCTCGGCCTTGGAGTTAGTGTTCACAGCATCGTGGTGGAGGAGAGTCTGGAGCAAAGGCAAGAAGACTGGCGCTTTTTATAGGCGTCAGTGAATGGGACGGGCAGCAGACGAGGTCAGTCACTGGTAGGCGGGATTCCCCAGTGGAAGTAGGTCCTTCCCAAAGAGATGGGTTAGTTGCAGCAGCCGTGAAGAAGGTCTTGTAGATGTCCTCTGAACCAAGATTCCATGATGTTGCAGTGTCTGACAAGTTGTATATAGTTCTATTGTCTTCCTATTATGTCCTAGAATCTGTATTGATAAAGCCACTGGATGGCGAAACGTCTACTACAATAAAGATATCCAGATGTTGCACATGTGTCTTAACTTTCATATTGTCGGTATTTTATACCTTTCTTTGCACAACTTGTCAGACACTGCAACATCATGGAATCTTGGTTCAGAGGACATCTACAAGACCTTCTTCACGGCTGCTGCAACTAACCCATCTCTTTGGGAAGGACCTACTTCCACTGGGGAATCCCGCCTACCAGTGACTGACCTCGTCTGCTGCCCGTCCCATTCACTGACGCCTATAAAAAGCGCCAGTCTTCTTGCCTTTGCTCCAGACTCTCCTCCACCACGATGCTGTGAACACTAACTCCAAGGCCGAGGGACTGATTACCTCATCTTTTGTATATAGTTCTATTGTCTTCCTATTATGTCCTAGAATCTGTATTGATAAAGCCACTGGATGGCGAAACGTCTACTACAATAAAGATATCCAGATGTTGTACATGTGTCTTAACTTTCATATTGTCGGTATTTTATACCTTTCTTTGCACAACTTGTCAGACACTGCAACATCATGGAATCTTGGTTCAGAGGACATCTACAAGACCTTCTTCACGGCTGCTGCAACTAACCCATCTCTTTGGGAAGGACCTACTTCCACTGGGGAATCCCGCCTACCAGTGACTGACCTCGTCTGCTGCCCGTCCCATTCACTGACGCCTATAAAAAGCGCCAGTCTTCTTGCCTTTGCTCCAGACTCTCCTCCACCACGATGCTGTGAACACTAACTCCAAGGCCGAGGGACTGATTACCTCATCTTTTGTATATAGTTCTATTGTCTTCCTATTATGTCCTAGAATCTGTATTGATAAAGCCACTGGATGGCGAAACGTCTACTACAATAAAGATATCCAGATGTTGCACATGTGTCTTAACTTTCATATTGTCGGTATTTTATACCTTTCTTTGCACAACTTGTCAGACACTGCAACATCATGGAATCTTGGTTCAGAGGACATCTACAAGACCTTCTTCACGGCTGCTGCAACTAACCCATCTCTTTGGGAAGGACCTACTTCCACTGGGGAATCCCGCCTACCAGTGACTGACCTCGTCTGCTGCCCGTCCCATTCACTGACGCCTATAAAAAGCGCCAGTCTTCTTGCCTTTGCTCCAGACTCTCCTCCACCACGATGCTGTGAACACTAACTCCAAGGCCGAGGGACTGATTACCTCATCTTTTGTATATAGTTCTATTGTCTTCCTATTATGTCCTAGAATCTGTATTGATAAAGCCACTGGATGGCGAAACGTCTACTACAATAAAGATATCCAGATGTTGCACATGTGTCTTAACTTTCATATTGTCGGTATTTTATACCTTTCTTTGCACAACTTGTCAGACACTGCAACATCATGGAATCTTGGTTCAGAGGACATCTACAAGACCTTCTTCACGGCTGCTGCAACTAACCCATCTCTTTGGGAAGGACCTACTTCCACTGGGGAATCCCGCCTACCAGTGACTGACCTCGTCTGCTGCCCGTCCCATTCACTGACGCCTATAAAAAGCGCCAGTCTTCTTGCCTTTGCTCCAGACTCTCCTCCACCACGATGCTGTGAACACTAACTCCAAGGCCGAGGGACTGATTACCTCATCTTTTGTATATAGTTCTATTGTCTTCCTATTATGTCCTAGAATCTGTATTGATAAAGCCACTGGATGGCGAAACGTCTACTACAATAAAGATATCCAGATGTTGCACATGTGTCTTAACTTTCATATTGTCGGTATTTTATACCTTTCTTTGCACAACCTGAATTTCAGCACCCATATCCAACACATAACCAAAAAAGTATCCAAAACGGTTGGGATCCTCTCCAAGATACGATACTACGTGCCGCAAAATGCCCATCTCACACTATACCACTCACTTATTTATCCATACCTCACCTATGCTATTTGTGCTTGGGGATCAACTGCAGCAACACGCCTAAAGCCAATAATAACCCAACAAAAAGCTGCAGTAAGAATAATCACTAAATCCCATCCCTGGCAACACCCCCCCCCACTCTTCATAGATCTAAACTTACTCCCTGTTCAGTACATCCACACTTACTACTGTGCAATCTACATCTACAGGACCTTAAACTCCAATATCAACCTTGGCCTAAAACGCTTTCTTGATAGTTGTGACAGAACCCACAGGCATAACACCAGACACAAACATCTCTGCGACATTCCCCGTGTCCGACTAAACCTTTACAAAAATTCAATGTATGTCAAAGGCACTAAAATCTGGAACACCCTACCTGAGAACTCTAGAACTGCAGACACATTCATCACCTTCAAAACTACCATTAGAAAACATCTTATCTCCCTGATACACCCCGTCAACTAACTACACGAATACCACCTGGTGGTTCACACTTACACTCACTCACCCATTTGACCATAAACAGAAATATTAATCTCAATCTTAAAATAATGAATCCTATGATACTCCAATACTGAAACTATGTACTGTGCCAAAACAGAAGCATTCACATTGCTAAACTCACAAACTAGTATTTAGTCACTTAGCCATAATACCAACTTACCTCATAATTTGTAATATTTTAAAATAAAGAATTAAACTAAGTCTGCCCGAAATGCCTAGCCATGCTAGGCGTTCTAGTGGTACACTCTGTAATCATTATTTAACTACATGTAAACCACACAACAACCAAATTCTGTAAATTCAACATTGTAATCTTTATAGAGAATAAACTTTGAATTTGAATTGAGAAACCTGTCCAGTGTGGTGGATAATGACAGGGATACCCGTCCAGGGCGGTGGATAATGACAGGGATACCCGTCCAGGGTGGTGGATAATGACAGGGATACCCGTCCAGGGTGGTGGATAATGACAGGGATACCCGTCCAGAGTGGTGGATAATGACAGGAATAGCCGTCCTGTGTGGTGGATAATGACAGGGATACCCGTCCAAGGTGGTGGATAATGACAGGGATACCCGTCCAGGGTGGTGGATAATGACAGGGATACCCGTCCAGGGTGGTGGACAATGACAGGGATACCCGTCCAGGGTGGTGGATAATGACAGGGATACCCGTCCAGTGTGGTGGATAATGACAGGGATACCCGTCCAGTGTGGTGGATAATGACAGGGATACCCGTCCAGGGTGGTGCATAATGACAGGGATACCCGTCCAGGGTGGACAATAACAGGGATACCCGTCCAGTGTGGTGGGTAATGACAGGGATACCCGTCCAGGGTGGTGGATAATGACAGGATACCCGTCCAGTGTTTACCTGGAGAGAGTTCCGGTGGTCAACGCCCCCGCGGCCCGGTCTGAGACCAGGCCTCCTGGTGGATCAGAGCCTGATCAACCAGGCTGTTGCTGCTGGCTGCACGCAAACCAACATACGAGCCACAGCCCGGCTGATCCGGAACTGACTTTAGGTGCTTGTCCAGTGCCAGCTTGAAGACTGCCAGGGGTCTGTTGGTAATCCCCCTTATGTGTGCTGGGAGGCAGTTGAACAGTCTCGGGCCCCTGACACTTATTGTATGGTCTCTTAACGTGCTAGTGACACCCCTGCTTTTCATTGGGGGGATGGTGCATCGTCTGCCAAGTCTTTTGCTTTCGTAATGAGTGATTTTCGTGTGCAAGTTCGGTACTAGTCCCTCTAGGATTTTCCAGGTGTATATAATCATGTATCTCTCCCTCCTGCGTTCCAGGGAATACAGGTTTAGGAACCTCAAGCGCTCCCAATAATTGAGGTGTTTTATCTCCGTTATGGAAAATTTCCTAGGGTGCTTAACTGTATGTTTACCGTAGTCACCCCGTGTAGACATGTGAGAAAACTTAACCACCCCTGGTCGCGGCAAGTGATTCCTTCGGCCTCACAATCTTATCCATATCTATCCGAGACCAGTATAGATTGGATAGCACCCACAAGTACGGTGCTACTAATTAATTGTGGACTGTATAGATTATATTAGTTTAGCTGAATGAGGGGGGGGGGGTAAGATACACATGGATACATCCATCAAGGAAAACCATTTATACATAATCCCACCACTTACCAGCTGTTCTCTGGTGGTCACTTGATGTAGCTGGATCACTCATAACCTATCTAATTATAACACACCACAACTGGCCAGCCTAAGGTTGCTATAACTAGAAGGGTTACTTAACTGTGGGTGATTGATACTCCTTATTTCTTCCATTCACTACCTCAGTTTCGATGTCCTGCTACACCGACACGGTTCTCATTCCGGCAGGACGAGGTATCCGTCGGATCGTCCCGGTTAGAAGTCGTGATTCTATAAATCTCCACTATCCCCGTTACGAGAGTCACGCGTTCACTCGGAGCAGGGCGCTCTATTTCACATCCCGCTTTCTCTTAACTCAATGTTATTATCACTGATTACATTACTATTCACAAGACGATTTAACGTCTCATAACTATTATACAAACTAGAGGTCACTCCATTAAGATCTGAGACCGATGAGTGATGATTAAACCAAGGGTAATTTTCCCCGGGACACAGTCCATTGTGACGCGTCAGTCACCATCGGTCCTACTCTTATCACACTTTTACCACTCTATTACCGTGGTCCCGTAAATCACGTTCCCTCACTCTCCACCAGGAACAGTTACGACACTTCTTATTATGAAATGAGGCCTATATTAATCCTTAGGCCGCCGTGAATGTCAATTTCGTGGTTCCATGTTTTCCCCGCTTCCTCACCACCATTCAAAAACAATCCGCCTCTGCCTCCCCCGCACATCCGCGCATGCGCCAAGGGAACTCTTGGTTCTACTCCATTTTCAAATACATTTTGACTCCTATCGGCACATAAAACACCTATTAGGCGCTATAGTTTCGGAAAATTAAAAATTTTCCACATCCGTTATGCGCGCCGTGAAAGTTCTCTGTACATTTTCTAGGTCGGCAATTTCATCTGCCTTGAAAGGTGCTGTTAGTGTGCAGCAATATTCCAGCCTAGATAGAACAAGTGACCTGAAGAGTGTCAAGAGTGTGGTGGATAATGACAGGATACCCGTACAGGGTGGTGGATAATGACAGGATACCCGTCCAGTGTGGTGGATAATGACAGGATACCCGTCCAGGGTGGGGGATAATGACAGGATACCCGTCCAGTGTGGTGGATAATGAGAGGATACCCGTCCAGTGTGGAGGATAATGACAGGATACCCGTCCAGTGTGGAGGATAATGACAGGATACCCGTCCAGGGTGGAGGATAATGACAGGATACCCGTCCAGGGTGGAGGATAATGACAGGATACCCGTCCAGTGTGGAGGATAATGACAGGATACCCGTCCAGGGTTGAGGATAATGACAGGATACCCGTCCAGGGTGGAGGATAATGACAGGATACCCGTCCAGTGTGGAGGATAATGACAGGATACCCGTCCAGTGTGGAGGATAATGACAGGGATACCCGTCCAGTGTGGTGGATAATGACAGGATACCCGTCCAGTGTGGAGGATAATGACAGGGATACCCGTCCAGTGTGGTGGATAATGACAGGGATACCCGTCCAGTGTGGAGGATAATGACAGGGATACCCGTCCAGTGTGGAGGATAATGACAGGGATACCCGTCCAGTGTGGAGGATAATGACAGGGATACCCGTCCAGGGCAACGTAAAGCTACAACAAAGCCCGTCCCGGAGGACAGAAAACGACAGGGAAACTCGTCCAGGGAGACGGAACATGAGAGGGAAACAGATCCAGGGCGATAGAATATGAGAGGGAAACTCATCCAGAAAGTTGGAAAATGACAGGGAAAACCGTCCAGAACGATGGAATATAACAAAGAAACAAGTCCAGGACGATGGAATATAACAAAGAAACAAGTCCAGGACGATGGAATATAACAAAGAAACAAGTCCAGGACGATGGAATATAACAAAGAAACAAGTCCAGGACGATGGAATATGAGAGTGAAACCCGTCTACAATGATGGAATATGACAGGGAAACCCGTCTACAATGATGGAATATGACAGGGAAACCCGTCTACAATGATGGAATATGACAGGGAAACCCGTCTACAATGATGGAATATGACAGGGAAACCCGTCTACAATGATGGAATATGACAGGGAAACCCGTCTACAATGATGGAATATGACAGGGAAACCCGTCTACAATGATGGAATATGACAGGGAAACCCGTCTACAATGATGGAATATGACAGGGAAACCCGTCTACAATGATGGAATATGACAGGGAAACCCGTCTACAATGATGGAATATGACAGGGAAACCCGTCTACAATGATGAAATATGACAGGGAAACTCGTCTACAATGATGGAATATGACAGGAAACCCGTCTACAATGATGGAATATGACAGGGAAACTCGTCTACAATGATGGAATATGACAGGGAAACCCGTCTACAATGATGGAATATGAGAGGGAAACCCGTCTACAATGATGGAATATGACAGGGAAACTCGTCTACAATGATGGAATATGACAGGGAAACCCGTCTATAATGATGGAATATGACAGAGAAATCCGTCTACAATGATGGAATATGACAGGAAAACCCGTCTACAATGATGGAATATGACAGGGAAACCCGTCTACAATGATGGAATATGACAGGGAAACCCGTCTACAATGATAGAATATGACAGGGAAACCCGTCTACAATGATGGAATATGACAGGGAAACCCGTCTACAATGATGAAATATGACAGGGAAACCCGTCTAAAATGATGGAATATGACAGGGAAACCCGTCTACAATGATGGAATTTGACAGGGAAACCCGTCTACAATGATGGAATATGAGAGTGAAACCCGTCTACAATGATGGAATATGACAGGGAAACCCGTCTACAATGATGGAATATGACAGGGAAACCCGTCTACAATGATGGAATATGACAGGGAAACCCGTCTACAATGATGGAATATGAGAGGGAAACCCGTCTACAATGATGGAATATGACAGGGAAACCCGTCTACAATGATGGAATATGAGAGTGAAACCCGTCTACAATGATGGAATATGACAGGGAAACCCGTCTACAATGATGGAATATGACAGGGAAACCCGTCTACAATGATGGAATATGACAGGGAAACCCGTCTACAATGATGGAATATGAGAGGGAAACCCGTCTACAATGATGGAATATGACAGGGAAACCCGTCTACAATGATGGAATATGACAGGGAAACCCGTCTACAATGATGGAATATGACAGGGAAACCCGTCTACAATGATGGAATATGACAGGGAAATCCGTCTACAATGATGGAATATGACAGGGAAATCCGCCCAGAACGATGGAAAAAGACAGAAAAAAATTTCAGGTCGATTGAACATGAGAAGAAAACTAGTCGTGAGAGATGGAATATGAGAGTGACCTGTCCAGGGCAACTGAGTACGACAGAAAAACCCGTCCAGGGCAACTGAAAACGACAGAAAAACCCGTCCAGGGCAACTGAAAACGACAGAAAAACCCGTCCAGGGCAACTGAGTACGACAGGAAAACCCGTCCAGGGCAACTGAGTACGACAGGAAAACCCGTCCAGGGCAATGCAAAATTACGATGTAAAAGGACTTTGAAACCCGTCCAAAGTGATTGAAAATTAGAAGAGAAACTGTTCAGGGCGATGGAAAATGACAGAGATATCAAGATCAATGGAATACAAGAGGAAAACCCGTCGAGAACGACAGAAAATGACAGATAAATATGTCCAGTTCGATGGGAAATGAGAGGGGAAATGTTTCAAGGTGATAGAAAATGAGGGAAGTTTGTCCAGGTGAATGGAATATGACAGGGAAATCCCATCAGGACGATGGAACATGAAAGGAAGAACAGTTCAGATTTCAAGAATATGACAGGTGAAACAATTCAAGGCGATGGAAAGTGACAATGAAAATATTTCAGGACGATGGAATACAAGATAAGATAAGATTTCGTTCGGATTTTTAACCCCGGAGGGTTAGCCACCCAGGATAACCCAAGAAAGTCAGTGCGTCATCGAGGACTGTCTAACTTATTTCCATTGGGGTCCTTAATCTTGTCCCCCAGGATGCGACCCACACCAGTCGACTAACACCCAGGTACCTATTTGCTGCTAGGTGAACAGGACAACAGTGTAAGGAAACGTGTCGAAATGTTTCCACCCGCCGGGAATCGAACCCGGGCCCTCCGTGTGTGAAGCGGGAGCTTTAGCCACCAGGCCACCGGGCCACCGACAGAGAAACCCGTCTAGAATAACAGAATATTACAAAAATCTGTCCAGGGTGATGGATAATTACAGGGGAAAACACCAAGACGATGAAAAATAACAGGGAAAACTGTCCAAGACGATGAAAAATAACAGGGAAAACTGTCCAAGACGATGGAAAATAACAGGGAAAACTGTCCAAGACGATGGAAAATAACAGGTTAACTGTCCAAGACGATGGAAAATAACAGGGGAAATTGTTCAGGATGATGGAATACGACAGAGAAATCCGTCAAGAACAATGGAAAATGACAGGGAGAACATATTCGAAAATTAAAAAAAAATCCTCTTCTGAAATATGACAGGGTAACAAATACAGGACGATGGAATATGACAGGGAAAACCGTCAATGGTGATAGAATATGACAGGGAAACACGTACACAACAAAGGAATATGACAGGAAAACCCACCCAGCATGCACGAATATGGATGGGAAACCTATCCTGTGAGAAAGAAAATGACAAGGAAACTAGTCCAAGGATATGGAACATAAAAAGGATACCCAGAACGATGGAATATGAAATGGTAAACCATGTAAAAACGATGGAATATAACAGGGAAACAAGTCAAAGACACTAAAATATGACAGGGAAACCCGTCCATGCTGATGGAATATGACAGGTAAACCTGAACTGAACGATAGAATATGAGGAGGAAAACCGTCCAGAACGATGGAATATGACATGGAAAAAGCGTCCACAACGATGGAATATGACAGGAAAACCTATCCAGAACAATGGAATATGACACGGAAATGCATCCAGAACGAAGGAATATGAGAAGGAATCCTGTCCAGAACGAAGGATTACGAGAGGGAAACCCATCCACAGCGATGGATAATGAGAAGGAAACAGTCAAGAATGATAGAAAATGAATGAGAAACAGTACAGGAATATGGAATATGTAACCAAAAAGGCACAATATCTCTTAATACCGCGACTGGAACAATACACAAATAACCCGCACACAGAATGGTCCAAGTCGGACCCCAACGTCGTCGTCAGCTCCTCTCTTCTATGTGCGGCTTATTTGTGTATATGGAATATGAAAAGGAAACCCTACCAGGGCGATGGAATATGAAAGAGAAACCCATGAAGAAGGATGGAATATGAGAAGGAATCCCTAGGAGAACGATGGAAAATGAAAGGAAAACCAATCCAGAACTTGGGAATAAGAGAATCCCGTTCAGAACGATATAATATGAGAGGAAAACGAGACCAGAACGATGGAATACGAGAGAATAACATGATCAGAAAGACAGAATATGACAGAGAAAACTGTCCAGAACGATGGAATATGACAGAGAAACCTGACCTCAACGATGGAATATGACAGAGAAAGCCGTCCAGAAAGACGGAATATAACAGGGAAATATATCCAGAACGCTGGAATATGAGAAGGAATCATGTCCACAATGAAGGATAATGAGAAGGAAACCTGTTTACCTGGAGTTTACCTGGAGAGAGTTCCGGGGATCAACGCCCCCGCGGCCCGGTCTGTGACCAGGCCTCCTGGTGGATCAGAGCCTGATCAACCAGGCTGCTACTGTTGGCTGCACGCAAACCAACGTACGAGCCATCAACAATGATGGAAAATAAATGGGAAACTATTATATGAATATAGAAAATGGATAGGAAACCTTACCAGGGCGATGGAATATGAAAGGGAAACCTGTCCAGAATGACGGGAAATGACAGGGAAACCTGACCAGAGCGATGGAATATGACAGGAAAACTTGACCTCAACGATGAAATATGACAAAGAAACCTGACATGAACGATAGAATATGACAGGGAAAACACTCAACAACCACCTCTACATTCAACTACCATCACTACACTCTACCATCACTACACTCTACCATCACTACACTCTTCCATCACTACACTCTTCCATCACTACACTCTACCATCACTACACTCTACCATCACTACACTCTACCATCACTACACTCTACCATCACTACACTCTACCATCACTACACTCTACCATCACTACACTCTACCATCACTACACTCTACCATCACTACACTCTACCATCACTACACTCTACCATCACTACACTCTACCATCACTACACTCTACCATCACTACACTCTACCATCACTACACTCTTCCATCACTACACTCTACCATCACTACACTCTACCATCACTACACTCTACCATCACTACACTCTACCATCACTACACTCTTCCATCACTACACTCTACCATCACTACACTCTACCCATCACTACACTCTCTACCATCACTACACTCTACCATCACTACACTCTACCATCACTACACTCTACCATCACTACACTCTACCATCACTACACTCTACCATCACTACACTCTACCATCACTACACTCTACCATCACTACACTCAACTACATCACTTCAGGTAGTAAGAAAAAGTATTCTTTTTTTGGTCAGATTTTTTCACAGTTGTTGCACAAGACGAAGTATTTACTCTATTTACTGTAAATAATTGTCATAGTATATGATTTTTGGTAAATATTCGATTCCCAGCCAGGGTAGAAACATTAGGCATAAATAACAAAAAGGCACAATACCGTGACTGGAACGATACACAAATAACCCGCACATAAAAGAGAGAAGCTTACGACGACGTTTCGGTCCGTTTCATGCTTCTTTACACCTGTTGTCTATGTTTACCCATCAGTAAATGGGTACCTGGGTGTTAGTCGACTAGTGTGGGTGTTATCCTGGGACACTGACCTAATTTTCTTGAAATAGGTGGCCCGGTGGCCTGGTGGCTAAAGCTCACGCTTCACACACGGAGGGCCCGGGTTCGATTCCCGGCGGGTGGAAACATTTCGACACGTTTCCTTACACCTGTTGTCCTGTTCACCTAGCAGCAAATAGGTACCTGGGTGTTAGTCGACTGGTGTGGGTCGCATCCTGGGGGACAAGATTAAGGACCACAGTGGAAATAAGTTAGACAGTCCTCGAAGACGCACTGACTTTCTTGGGTTATCCTGGGTGGCTAACCCTCCGGGGTTAAAAATCCGAACGAAATCTTATCTTATCTTAACAAGCAGCTTTCTATATAGTAGTATGTGACTGATGTCAGCTAGGTCTGTATACCTTGTACATGTATGTGTAGTATTATTATAATCAAAAAGAAGCGCTAAGCCACAAGGGCTATACAGCGACATGTATGTGTAGTAAATAAAGATATTATTATTATTATTATTACGTATATTATTACTATTTCCTCAGTTGTTTGTTGTGTTATCTTATTCAAACTTGGACAATGTATGATGGAAAGATACTTCTTCACGTACACCAGAAATGAAAGAAATCAGACCATAAATAGGGGAGTTCACTTCTCAGCCATTAGCGGCCGCTTAGCGGTATATTTTTGTATGGTTGTTATGGTTATATTCTCATTTTTTAGGTCTCATTTGATAGAATGAAAGATATATTACAGAAATAGATATGATTTTGATTACTTTCATGATGAAAAGTACCTTGAAATTGCGCTCACAGTAGCGAAAATGTTCTATTCTTTAGCGAAGCTCGAGAGTAAACAAATGACGTCACCGTCCAATACCTGTCCGCCTACCAGTCCAATACGGAGTCAATAATGGCTTGACATTATTTATACAATTATTACAATAATGCAGCAGTCTGCATAACAGTAAATCTTCTATTTTTTTTTAATAAAAATTCCAAATGAAAAGCAAGAGTAATATAAGAGGGGCCTGGAGACGTGACTTATGAACAAAGAAACTGTTATTTTAGTGCCAGGAATGTCTGCATTGTTAATTCTGGATCCTATTTTGAAATTGGCATCTGTTGAAATTTGTGTGAAATCGGCCAAATTGCCAATTTCTGACCACTTTATTGAGTAGTTGAAATAAGTGAATGGGAGGATCTCACCTTCAAGGACCATAACATTGTATCAATCGCATCTGCTAGAAAAATGACAGGATGGATAATGAGAACCTTCAAAACTAGGGAGGCCAAGCCCATGATGACACTCTTCAGGTCACTTGTTCTATCTATGCTGGAATATTGCTGCACACTAACAGCACCTTTCAAGGCAGGTGAAATTGCTGACCTAGAAAATGTACAGAGAACTTTCACGGCGCGCATAACGGAGATAAAACACCTCAATTACTGGGAGTGCTTGAGGTTCCTAAACCTGTATTCCCTGGAATGCAGGCGGGAGAGATACATGATTATATACACCTGGAAAATCCTAGAGGGACTAGTACCGAACTTGCACACGAAAATCACTCATTACGAAAGCAAAAGACTTGGCAGACGATGCAACATCCCCCCAATGAAAAGCAGGGGTGTCACTAGCACGTTAAGAGACCATACAATAAGTGTCAGGGGCCCAAGACTGTTCGAACTGCCTCCCAGCATACATAAGGGGGATTACCAACAGACCCCTGGCAGTCTTCAAGCTGGCACTGGACAAACACCTAAAGTCAGTTCCTGACCAGCCGGGCTGTGGCTCGTACGTTGGTTTGCGTGCAGCCAGCAGCAACAGCCTGGTTGATCAGGCTCTGATCCACCAGGAGGCCTGGTCACAAACCGAGCCGCGGGGCCGTTGACCCCCGGAACTCTCTCCAGGTAAACTCCAGTACGATACCTCAAACAACAACTTATAAAAGAACTATTTACTGAAAATGCCATTTAGCAGGATGGTAGTCCTATATGGCAGGACGTGAGGTTGTTTGGGCACTTGGTACCCAGAGAACAATGGCAGGATGTAAGGTTGTTTGGGCACCTGGTACCCAGAGAACAATGGCAGGACATAAGGTTGTTTGGGCACTTGGTACCCAGAGAACAATGGCAGGACGTAAGGTTGTTTGGGCACTTGGTACCCAGAGAACAATGGCAGGACGTAAGGTTGTTTGGGCACTTGGTACCAAGAGAACAATGGCAGGACATAAGGTTGTTTGGGCACTTGGTACCCAGAGAGCAATGGCACGACGTAAGGTTGTTTGGGTACTTGGTACCAAGAGAACAATGGCACGACGTAAGGTTGTTTGGGTACTTGGTACCAAGAGAACAATGGCAGGACGTAAGGTTGTTTGGGCACTTGGTACCAAGAGAACAATGGCAGGACGTAAGGTTGTTTGGGTACTTGGTACCAAGAGAACAATGGCAGGACATAAGGTTGTTTGGGCACTTGGTACCAAGAGAACAATGGCAGGACGTAAGGTTGTTTGGGTACTTGGTACCAAGAGAACAATGGCAGGACGTAAGGTTGTTTGGGCACTTGGTACCCAAAGAACAATGGCAGGACGTAAGGTTGTTTGGGCACTTGGTACCAAGACAACAATGGCAGGACGTAAGGTTGTTTGGGCACTTGGTACCAAGACAACAATGGCAGGACGTAAGGTTGTTTGGGCACTTGGTACCCAGAGAACAATGGCAGGACGTAAGGTTGTTTGGGCACTTGGTACCCAGAGAACAATGGCAGGATGTAAGGTTGTTTGGGCACTTGGTACCCAGAGAACAATGGCAGGACGTAAGGTTGTTTGGGCACTTGGTACCAAGAGAACAATGGCAGGACATAAGGTTGTTTGGGTTCTTGGTACCAAGACAACAATGGCAGGACGTAAGGTTGTTTGGGTACTTGGTACCAAGAGAACAATGGCACGACGTAAGGTTGTTTGGGTACTTGGTACCAAGACAACAATGGCAGGACGTAAGGTTGTTTGGGTACTTGGTACCAAGACAACAATGGCAGGACGTAAGGTTGTTTGGGCACTTGGTACCAAGACAACAATGGCAGGACGTAAGGTTGTTTGGGCACTTGGTACCCAGAGAACAATGGCACGACGTAAGGTTGTTTATTTATTTATTTATTTATTTAGTAATTTGAGCATACATACAGAGGTACAAAAAATACAGGTAAGAGCAGCATGCCAGAGCCACTTATATGCATAGCATTACTGGCTGGCTTAAAATTAACTTAAGATTAACTAAGCAATGATGAAATCAGTGATAAGACATTATTGTAAACAGATAACTATAAAGCACAAATGAGTATTACAAAGACAGGTCATATGGTTGCTTGCATTGTTGTACATTCAGTAGAATGGAGTATTCTGTTAGGTATGTATTTAAAAAAATAACAAAGTTAGATTGGGTTTTAGGTTTAACATTTATGTGACATAATTGTGAATAACATAGAGGATATACAATTTATAAGGTTCAGTTATTCAGTATTTATTTGGTTTTGAGTGAGTAAGTGATCTTTGAGGAGAGACTTGAATTTATAAACAGGTAGTGTTTCTTTTATATTTACAGGTAATGAATTCCATATTTTAGGGCCTTTTATGTGCATTGAGTTTTTGCATAGCGTGAGATGGACACGAGGAACATCAAAGAGTGATCTGTGCCTTGTGTTATGGTCATGTGTTCTGTTGAGGTTGGCAAGGAGATGTTTGAGGGGAGGGTTAATATCAGAGTTAAGTGTTCTATGTATGTAACAGGTGTAGTAATAAGTATGGATGTTTTGTATGGTGAGTAGGTTGAGTGTTTTGAATATTGGTGGAGTGTGTTGCCTGTAGTGAGAATTTGTTATCATTCTAACTGCAGCCTTTTGTTGGGTAATTAGTGGTCTGAGATGGTTAATTGTTGTTGAGCCCCATGCACAAATTCCATAGGTGAGATAGGGGTAAATAAGAGAGTGATAAAGGGCCAGGAGGGCTGACTGTGGAACATAGTACCGTATCTTCGATAGTATGCCTACAGTCTTGGAAATTTTCTTAGAAATTTGTTGTATATGTTTCTGAAATTTGAGTCTATTATCGAGGTGGATTCCTAAGAATTTTCCATCTGTTAGCTTTGTGATAGGTGATCTGTTTATCGTTATGTTAAGAGGTACATATGAAGCTCGGTTACCAAACTGAATGAAGTAGGTTTTGTCAATGTTTAGTGTAAGTTTGTTAGTCCTGATCCAGGTAGATATTTTCTGTAATTCGGTGTTTACAGTATTGGCTAGCGTGACTGGGTTCGGGTGAGAGAAGACGTATGTAGTGTCATCTGCAAAAAGTGTGGGTTTGAGTAATTGCGAAGCATTTGGTAGGTCATTTATGTATAGGAGAAAGAGAAGAGGGCCAAGGACACTTCCCTGTGGGACACCAACTGTAATTGGTTGTGCGGAAGAACTTGCCCCATTTGCGTACACATATTGGCTTCTGTTGCTGAGGTATGACTTGAGGTAGTTGAGGGAGTGCCCTCTAATACCATAGTGTGACAATTTTACGTGGAGCAAGTCATGGTCAACTGTATCAAAAGCTTTACGTAAGTCAATGAAGATCCCCAGTGGGACTTCTTTTTTCTCTATTGCAGTGTATATATGTTCTAGCATGTGTATAATAGCATCATTAGTATTTTTATTAGGCCTGAATCCAAATTGGCAGGGGTTGAGTATGTTTTGGGAGATGAAGTAGGAGTAGATTCGTTTATGAATTAATTTTTCGAAGATTTTTGAGAGAGGGTGTAAATTGGATATTGGCCTATAGTTATTCAACTCTGTTTGGTCTCCTCCTTTATGGATCGGGGTGACCCTTGCTGTTTTGAGAACTGTAGGGAAGGTGGAGGATTCAATGGATTTGTTAAAGAGTGTTGCAATGATTGGTGATAGTACTTGTGACACTTTTTTGTATATAAAGGGTGGTAAGGTATTTAAATCTCCTGCCTTGTTTTTTAGTGCGTTGATAATAAGGGAGACTTCGTATGGGTTAGTCGGAGCTAGGAACAGTGTGTTCGGGTAGTTGCCAGTGAGGTAGTCATTTGGTGGGGTATCTGAGCTTGGGATTTTATTGGCAAGGTTTTGTCCTATAGTGGAGAAGAAATCATTGAGTCTGTTTGCTGTTTCTGTTGGTGGGAGTTGGGGTTCATCTGATTTTGCTAATTTTATTTCGCTATTTCGTGATATCTTTTTTGTTCCCAGAATTTCTGATAGGGTCTTCCAGGTCTTTTTTATATCACCTCGTAAGTTGGATAATCTGTTCTCATAATACAATTTTTTGCCCTTCTTATCAGGCTGGTTAGGATTGACGAGTAACGTTTTGTTTGGTCTCTGGTTATGTGACCCATTCTGTACTGTTTTTCATATCGATGTTTTGTATTTATGGATTTGAGAATGCTGGGTGTTAGCCAGGGACTGTTCAGTCTCTTAGCTGTCATCTGTTTAGTTTTTTTTAGGGCAGTGCTTGTTATAAAGGTATTGGGTCTTTTTTAGAAAATTATTAAAACATTCGTCAATATCTGTATAGATTTCTAGCTCAGTGTGCCAGTCAATGTTTGTTACTGCTGTTGTGAAGTTATTAATGGCTGCCTCATTGTGAAGTCTGAAGGTGACTTTAGTAGTGTCTTGGGGTAATTTACCAAGAGTTGTTATGAGGAAAGTAGGGTAGTGGTCTGTGGTATTATCTGTAATTATGCCTGATTTTAAAGGGGATATGGTGTTGGTCCAGATGTGGTCAAGTAGGGAAACACTAGTCTCCGTAACTCTTGTAGGTTTTGTTACTGTTGGTAGCAACATGCAGTTACTCATTGTGTTTGTGAATTCAGTAACGTGTGGGTCCTGGTCTTGCAGGAGATTTATATTGAAGTCACCTTAGATTTAGATTCTGAGAGTAGTAAGTGATCTTTGTTCATGCGTGCATCAGTTATCATACTTCCTAGGTTTTGACTAAATTGACTAATGTTTGATTGTGGAACTCTGTAGATGTTTATCACTGTGAGAGGTTTTTGTAGGTATTTGGATTTGAATTTAGCTATTATATATTCCCCATGTTCATCCCTTGTGCAAGTATTAGTGATACATTCTAGTTGGTCTGAGTAGTATATAGCTGTGCCACCCCCTTGTTGGTCTGGCCTACAGTTGTGTATGGCTGTGTAACCAGGAATGACAAAGACATCTGTAGTATCAGGCTTTAGCCAGGTTTCAGTTAGTGTAATGATGGACATGGTATAAACCTTGGTAATATTTACCGACAAGTTGGTGATCAAGGTCCCAGGACCGAAACGTTTTCTAATAAATATGTTATAGTGTTTGCTTACGTGTCTTTCTAAACCAATGATGGACATATTGGCATGCAAGGAATTTAGTAATGCTAGGAGGTCATCGTAATGCTTGCTTAAAGATCTGATATTGTAGTTAAAAGATAGTTATGTTGTTGTTGGCTCTGAGAAGTGCCTTTGATTGTTCTGCTGTGTAGTAATTACAGCAACTGTTTGAATCATTTAAGTCATTAAATAAGAGGTTGGTATCAGGATCAATGCTTGTAATCATAAGATTTGTAGTGAATCTATAGTTAGAATTAAGTATAAAACAAAGTAAATATTCTAAAGGTTGTTTGGGTACTTGGTACCAAGAGAACAATGGCAGGACGTAAGGTTGTTTGGACACTTGGTACCCAGAGAACAATGGCAGGACGTAAGGTTGTTTGGGCACTTGGTACCCAGAGAACAATGGCAGGACATAAGGTTATTTGGGCACTTGGTACCCAGAGAACAATGCTAATACCAATGTTTGGTGATGCACTTTCCTCTAAATATCTTATCTTTATTCCACAAAAAAATAAAGTTTGTTAGTTCTTAGACTGTTGTAAAATATCTGCCATTTACTCCCTCATAAATCCCAAAATATTTGAAATATTTCCAAAAGTTCATCACTAAAAATAAGAATAATCATTATTTTAAAATTTCTGTGAATATTATTCCACTTAATTAAATAATAAAGGCATAGTTAAGTGAAATGTCAATAACTTGCTTCCAAGATATTGACCTGGAAAGCAGGCCAGCCCATCATCTCGAAAAAAAAAAAATCCGCGAAAATCGCGTTTGTTTCGGTGTTTTCACTGCTAAATTCTAGCTTAACTATATTTAAGTATATACTCTACACAGTCTTGATCAGCATCTTCTCTCCGTCTTTACTTGTATATACTAAGTAAATTACTACTTAGTACTTTCACTGCTAAATTCTAACTTAACTATATTTAAGCATATACACTACACAGTCTTGATCAGCATCTTCTCTCCGTCTTTACTTGTATATACTAAGTAAATTACTACTTAGTACTTTCACTGCTAAATTCTAACTTAACTATATTTAAGTATATATTCTACAGTCTTGATCAGCATCTTCTCTCCGTCTTTACTTGTAAAAGAAGTAATTCACTACTTTGTTCTTCTATAGCAGTTTATCTGATCGTCGTTAACTCAACATGGCTGCTCAGGATTTCAGCCAGCAGAATCAGAAAAACTTGAAAAGAGTGCGGAAGGAGTCCGTACATGAGGACAGGAAGGACTCTTGCAAACGTGTACGGCTGCAACCTGAACATAATGTTTCTAAATGGGAGCTAACAAAGTCTGTCCCACAGACAAAATTTGTAGAGCGTCTGCGAGACATGTGCAGAGAGTTGGAGTTTAATGTTTTTGGGCCTCTTATGCACAACTTTTTGTTTAACCGCGAAAGCTGTAAGTTGCTTGGATCAGGAACTTATGGCACATGTTATCTGGCTTCTGTATCCTCTTCACGTTGGGTAACAAAATCTTGCCGAAGTGCAGCACCATATGTCAGATCCCTAGTACAAGAGATGCGTGCCCTTCACGCCCTTCAGGACATCCCAGGAGTCCAAAAGATAATAGCAGCGTGTCCAGAATATATGACCATAGTGACAGACTACGCCGGTGAAACCTTGGAGACCCTTACCAAAAAACGTGTATTAAGCCGTCTCCAGACTTTGGAAATTCTTTCACAGGTGTGCAATATTTTGATTGGCATTCACTCTCATGGCTGGACTCACCTCGACATCAAACCAAGTAATATTTGTATAAACCGCACACCTGAGGGGCTCCATGTAACCATTATCGACTATGGACTTGCTGTTCCTCTCGGCCAGAAACAAAACTTCCCCGACGGTGCCAAGGCCCGCCACATTGCACCTGAGGTCCTCAGGAACCAACCTGCAACCGCTCAAGCTGACTACTTCAGCATTGCTCGCCTCATTACCTGTTTGGACATCTTGTATATGGGTACCCTGCAAGTCTGGGTCCAGCAAGCATTGTCCATGGATGTTAACCGGCGACCTAACCTTAAAGTACTCCAAGAGTTACTGCGTATCGCTCTTAAACATTGAGTTTACAGTTGCCCATTATTCTGTTTATAAAGGAACTGTTATCAAAAATAAGACACGAGCTGTGTATTTTAGTTAACAAAAAAAAAAAATAAAAAAAAAAAAAAAAAAAAAAAAAAAAAAAAAAAAAAAAAAAAAAAAAAAAAGACGTGATAGTAAAGGTGTATTTATGTAGGTGTGAAAACCTGGGTTTATTAAATGTCTGGTATAAACCTTGGTAACTGACACAAATTGGTTTAAAAAGACGTCAGCATTTAAAATTAAGTCCTTTCTAAAATTTTCTTTTATACGTTTAAAAATATATTTTTTACATTAATGTTGATGAAAAAAATTATAATTTTGCACCAAAAGGAACTTAGAAAACTTACCTAACCTAATTATAACAAGAACAATTTATTTTATCCTAACCCAACTAAATATATTTTAGATTTGTTTACATTATTATTATTATAATCAAAAAGAAGCGCTAAGCCACAAGGGCAGATTTGTTTACAATAATTTAATACTAAACAAACACAGTGAAATATATTTTTTTCGTTAGGTCCTGAATGATTTTGGCGAAATTATTGCATACACAAATTTTCACTTGTCCTGTATGGCAAGATGAACCTTGCTGTTATAGTGAAGATGGTAAGTTAGGCCTATTAGGGTGACAGTGGTGACAGTGACAGTGGTGACAGTGACAGTGGTGATAGTGACAGTAGTGATAGTAGTGATAGTAGTGATAGTAGTGATAGTAGTGATAGTAGTGACAGTAGTGACAGTGGTGATAGTGACAGTAGTGACAGTGACAGTAGTGACAGTAGTGACTGACAGTAGTGACAGTGGTGACAGTAGTGACAGTGACAGTGGTGATAGTGACAGTAGTGATAGTAGTGATAGTAGTGACAGTAGTGACAGTGGTGATAGTGACAGTAGTGACAGTGACAGTAGTGACAGTAGTGACTGACAGTAGTGACAGTGGTGACAGTAGTGACAGTGACAGTGGTGATAGTGACAGTAGTGATCGTAGTGATAGTAGTGATAGTGACAGTGGTGACAGTAGTGACAGTAGTGACAGTAGTGACAGTAGTGACAGTGACAGTAGTGACAGTAGTGACAGTAGTAACAGTAGTGACAGTAGTAACAGTAGTGACAGTAGTGACAGTAGTGACAGTAGTGACAGTAGTGACAGTAGTGACAGTAGTGACAGTAGTGACAGTAGTGACAGTAGTGACAGTAGTGACAGTAGTGACAGTAGTGACAGTAGTACAGCTGAGACAGTAGTGACAGTAGTACAGCTTTGACAGTAGTACAGCTGTGACAGTAGTGACAGTAGTACAGCTGTGACAGTAGTGACAGTAGTACAGCTGTGACAGTAGTGACAGTAGTACAGCTTTGACAGTAGTACAGCTGTGACAGTAGTGACAGTAGTACAGCTGAGACAGTAGTGACAGTAGTACAGCTGAGACAGTAGTGACAGTAGTACAGCTGAGACAGTAGTGACAGTAGTACAGCTTTGACAGTAGTACAGCTGTGACAGTAGTGACAGTAGTACAGCTGTGACAGTAGTGACAGTAGTACAGCTGTGACAGTAGTGACAGTAGTACAGCTTTGACAGTAGTACAGCTGTGACAGTAGTGACAGTAGTACAGCTGTGACAGTAGTGACAGTAGTACAGCTTTGACAGTAGTACAGCTGTGACAGTAGTGACAGTAGTACAGCTGTGACAGTAGTGACAGTAGTACAGCTTTGACAGTAGTACAGCTGTGACAGTAGTGACAGTAGTACAGCTGTGACAGTAGTGACAGTAGTACAGCTGTGACAGTAGTGACAGTAGTACAGCTGTGACAGTAGTGACAGTAGTACAGCTGTGACAGTAGTACAGCTGTGACAGTGACAGTAGTACAGCTGTGACAGTAGTGACAGTAGTACAGCTGTGACAGTAGTACAGCTGTGACAGTAGTGACAGTAGTACAGCTGTGACAGTAGTGACAGTAGTACAGCTGAGACAGTAGTGACAGTAGTACAGCTGAGACAGTAGTGACAGTAGTACAGCTGTGACAGTAGTGACAGTAGTACAGCTTTGACAGTAGTACAGCTGTGACAGTAGTGACAGTAGTACAGCTGTGACAGTAGTGACAGTAGTACAGCTGTGACAGTAGTGACAGTAGTACAGCTGTGACAGTAGTGACAGTAGTACAGCTGTGACAGTAGTGACAGTAGTACAGCTGTGACAGTAGTACAGCTGTGACAGTAGTACAGCTGAGACAGTAGTACAGCTGTGACAGTAGTACAGCTGAGACAGTAGTGACAGTAGTACAGCTTTGACAGTAGTACAGCTGTGACAGTAGTGACAGTAGTACAGCTTTGACAGTAGTACAGCTGTGACAGTAGTGACAGTAGTACAGCTGTGACAGTAGTGACAGTAGTACAGCTGTGACAGTAGTGACAGTAGTACAGCTGTGACAGTAGTGACAGTAGTACAGCTGTGACAGTAGTACAGCTGTGACAGTAGTACAGCTGAGACAGTAGTACAGCTGTGACAGTAGTACAGCTGAGACAGTAGTGACAGTAGTACAGCTTTGACAGTAGTACAGCTGTGACAGTAGTGACAGTAGTACAGCTTTGACAGTAGTACAGATGTGACAGTAGTGACAGTAGTACAGCTGTGACAGTAGTGACAGTAGTACAGCTGTGACAGTAGTGACAGTAGTACAGCTGTGACAGTAGTGACAGTAGTACAGCTGTGACAGTAGTACAGCTGTGACAGTAGTACAGCTGAGACAGTAGTACAGCTGTGACAGTAGTACAGCTGAGACAGTAGTGACAGTAGTACAGCTTTGACAGTAGTACAGCTGTGACAGTAGTACAGCCGTGACAGTAGTGACAGTAGTACAGCTTTGACAGTAGTACAGCTGTGACAGTAGTACAGCTGTGACAGTAGTACAGCTTTGACAGTAGTGACAGTAGTACAGCTCAGACAGTAGTGACAGTAGTACAGCTGTGACAGTAGTGACAGTAGTACAGCTTTGACAGTCGTACAGCTCAGACAGTAGTGACAGTAGTACAGCTGTGACAGTAATGACAGTAGTACAGCTGAGACAGTAGTGACAGTAGTACAGCTGAGACAGTAGTGACAGTAGTACAGCTGTGACAGTAGTACAGCTGAGACAGTAGTACAGCTGAGACAGTAGTGACAGTAGTACAGCTGACAGTAGTGACAGTATTACAGCTGTGACAGTAGTGACAGTAGTACAGCTGAGACAGTGACAGTAGTACAGCTGAGACTAGTGACAGTAGTACAGCTGAGACAGTAGTACAACTGTGACAGTAGTGACAGTAGTACAGCTGTGACAGTAGTGACAGTAGTACAGCTGTGACAGTAGTGACAGTAGTACAGCTGAGACAGTAGTGACAGTAGTACAGCTGAGACAGTAGTACAGCTGTGACAGTAGTGACAGTAGTACAGCTGAGACAGTAGTGACAGTAGTACAGCTGTGACAGTAGTACAGCTGAGACAGTAGTGACAGTAGTACAGCTGTGACAGTAGTACAGCTGTGACAGTAGTACAGCTGTGACAGTAGTGACAGTAGTACAGCTTTGACAGTCGTACAGCTCAGACAGTAGTGACAGTAGTACAGCTGTGACAGTAATGACAGTAGTACAGCTGAGACAGTAGTGACAGTAGTACAGCTGAGACAGTAGTGACAGTAGTACAGCTGTGACAGTAGTACAGCTGAGACAGTAGTACAGCTGAGACAGTAGTGACAGTAGTACAGCTGACAGTAGTGACAGTATTACAGCTGTGACAGTAGTGACAGTAGTACAGCTGAGACAGTGACAGTAGTACAGCTGAGACTAGTGACAGTAGTACAGCTGAGACAGTAGTACAACTGTGACAGTAGTGACAGTAGTACAGCTGTGACAGTAGTGACAGTAGTACAGCTGTGACAGTAGTGACAGTAGTACAGCTGAGACAGTAGTGACAGTAGTACAGCTGAGACAGTAGTACAGCTGTGACAGTAGTGACAGTAGTACAGCTGAGACAGTAGTGACAGTAGTACAGCTGTGACAGTAGTACAGCTGAGACAGTAGTGACAGTAGTACAGCTGTGACAGTAGTACAGCTGTGACAGTAGTACAGCTGTGACAGTAGTACAGCTGAGACAGTAGTGACAGTAGTACAGCTGTGACAGTAGTGACAGTAGTACAGCTGAGACAGTAGTGACAGTAGTACAGCTGTGACAGTAGTGACAGTAGTACAGCTGTGACAGTAGTGACAGTAGTACAGCTGAGACAGTAGTGACAGTAGTACAGCTGTGACAGTAGTGACAGTAGTACAGCTGTGACAGTAGTGACAGTAGTACAGCTTTGACAGTAGTACAGCTGTGACAGTAGTACAGCTGTGACAGTAGTGACAGTAGTACAGCTTTGACAGTAGTACAGCTGTGACAGTAGTACAGCTGTGACAGTAGTACAGCTTTGACAGTAGTACAGCTGTGACAGTAGTGACAGTAGTACAGCTGTGACAGTAGTACAGCTTTGACAGTAGTACAGCTGTGACAGTAGTACAGCTGTGACAGTAGTACAGCTGTGACAGTAGTACAGCTGTGACAGTAGTGACAGTACTACAGCTGTGACAGTAGTACAGCTGTGACAGTAGTGACAGTAGTACAGCTGAGACAGTAGTACAGCTGTGACAGTAATGATAGTAGTACAGCTGTGACAGAAGTGACAGTAGTACAGCTGAGACAGTAGTACAGCTGAGACAGTAGTACAGCTGAGACAGTAGTGACAGTAGTACAGCTGTGACAGTAGTAACAGTAGTATAGCTGTGACAGTAGTGACAGTAGTACAGCTGTGACAGTAATGATAGTAGTACAGCTATGACAGTAGTGACAGTATTACAGCTGTGACAGTAGTGACAGTAGCACAGCTGTGACAGTAGTACAGCTGTGACAGTAGTGACAGTAGTACAGCTAAGACAGTAGTGACAGTAGTACAGCTGTGAAAGTAGTACAGCTGTGACAGTAGTGACAGTAGTACAGCTGTGACAGTAGTACAGCTGAGACAGTAGTGACAGTAGTACAGCTGTGACAGTAATGATAGTAGTACAGCTGTGACAGTAGTACAGCTGTGACAGTAGTACAGCTGTGACAGTAGTACATCTGTGACAGTAGTACAGCTGTGACAGTAATGATAGTACAGCTGAGACAGTAGTGACAGTAGTACAGCTGTGACAGTAATGATAGTAGTACAGCTGTGACAGTAGTGTCAGTAGTACAGCTGTGACAGTAGTACAGCTGTGACAGTAGTGACAGTAGTACAGCTGTGACAGTAATGATAGTAGTACAGCTGAGACAGTAGTGACAGTAGTACAGCTGTGACAGTAGTGACAGTAGTACAGCTGTGACAGTAGTGACAGTAGTACAGCTGTGACAGTAATGATAGTACAGCTGTGACAGTAGTACAGCTGACAGTAGTGACAGTAGTACAGCTGAGACAGTAGTGACAGTAGTACAACTGTGACAGTAGTGACAGTAGTACAGTAGTACAGCTGTGACAGTAGTACAGCTGTGACAGTAGTACAGCTGTGACAGTAGTACAGCTGAGACAGTAGTCACAGTAGTACAGCTGAGACAGTAGTACAGCTGAGACAGTAGTACAGCTGTGACAGTAGTACAGCTGAGACATTAGTGACAGTAGTACAGCTGAGACAGTAGTACAGCTGAGACAGTAGTACAGCTGTGACAGTAGTACAGCTGAGACAGTAGTGACAGTAGTACAGCTGTGACAGTAGTACAGCTGAGACAGTAGTGACAGTAGTACAGCTGAGACAGTAGTACAGCTGAGACAGTAGTACAGCTGTGACAGTAGTACAGCTGAGACAGTAGTGACAGTAGTACAGCTGTGACAGTAGTACAGCTGAGACAGTAGTACAGCTGAGACAGTAGTACAGCTGAGACAGTAGTACAGCTGAGACAGTAGTACAGCTGAGACAGTAGTACAGCTGAGACAGTAGTACAGCTGTGACAGTAGTACAGCTGAGACAGTAGTGACAGTAATACAGCTGAGACAGTAGTGACAGTAGTACAGCTGAGACAGTAGTGACAGTAGTACAGCTGAGACAGTAGTGACAGTAGTACAGCTGAGACAGTAGTACAGCTGAGACAGTAGTGACAGTAGTACAGCTGAGACAGTAGTACAGCTGAGACAGTAGTACAGCTGAGACAGTAGTGACAGTAGTACAGCTGTGACAGTAGTACAGCTGTGACAGTAGTACAGCTGAGACAGTAGTGACAGTAGTACAGCTGAGACAGTAGTGACAGTAGTACAGCTGAGACAGTAGTGACAGTAGTACAGCTGAGACAGTAGTGACAGTAGTACAGCTGAGACAGTAGTGACAGTAGTACAGCTGAGAGAGTAGTCACAGTAGTACAGCTGTGACAGTAGTGACAGTAGTACAGCTGAGACAGTAGTGACAGTAGTACAGCTGAGACAGTAGTGACAGTAGTACAGCTGAGACAGTAGTGACAGTAGTACAGCTGAGACAGTAGTGACAGTAGTACAGCTGAGACAGTAGTACAGCTGAGACAGTAGTGACAGTAGTACAGCTGAGACAGTAGTGACAGTAGTACAGCTGAGACAGTAGTACAGCTGAGACAGTAGTGACAGTAGTACAGCTGTGACAGTAGTACAGCTGAGACAGTAGTGACAGTAGTACAGCTGAGACAGTAGTGACAGTAGTACAGCTGAGATAGTGACAGTAGTACAGCTGTGACAGTAGTGACAGTAGTACAGCTGAGACAGTAGTGACAGTAGTACAGCTGAGACAGTAGTGACAGTAGTACAGCTGAGACAGTAGTACAGCTGACACAGTAGTGACAGTAATACAGCTGAGACAGTAGTGACAGTAGTACAGCTGAGAGACTAGTGACAGTAGTACAGCTGAGACAGTAGTGACAGTAGTACAGCTGAGACAGTAGTGACAGTAGTATAGCTGAGACAGTAGTGACAGTAGTACAGCTGAGACAGTAGTGACAGTAGTACAGCTGAGACAGTAGTGACAGTAGTACAGCTGAGAGACTAGTGACAGTAGTACAGCTGAGACAGTAGTGACAGTAGTACAGCTGAGACAGTAGTGACAGTAGTACAGGTGAGACAGTAGTGACAGTAGTACAGCTGAGACAGTAGTGACAGTAGTACAGCTGAGACAGTAGTGACAGTAGTACAGCTGTGACAGTAGTGACAGTAGTACAGCTGAGACAGTAGTGACAGTAGTACAGCTGAGACAGTAGTGACAGTAGTACAGCTGAGACAGTAGTGACAGTAGTACAGCTGAGACAGTAGTGACAGTAGTACAGCTGAGACAGTAGTGACAGTAGTACAGCTGAGACAGTAGTGACAGTAGTACAGCTGAGACAGTAGTGACAGTAGTACAGCTGAGACAGTAGTGACAGTAGTACAGCTGAGACAGTAGTACAGCTGAGAGAGTAGTGACAGTAGTACAGCTGAGACAGTAGTGACAGTAGTACAGCTGAGACAGTAGTGACAGTAGTACAGCTGAGACAGTAGTGACAGTAGTACAGCTGAGACAGTAGTGACAGTAGTACAGCTGAGACAGTAGTGACAGTAGTACAGCTGAGACAGTAGTGACAGTAGTACAGCTGTGACAGTAGTGACAGTAGTACAGCTGAGACAGTAGTGACAGTAGTACAGCTGATACAGTAGTGACAGTAGAACAGCTGAGACAGTAGTGACAGTAGTACAGCTGTGACAGTAGTGACAGTAGTACAGCTGTGACAGTAGTACAGCTGTGACAGTAGTGACAGTAGTACAGCTGAGACAGTATTGACAGTAGTACAGCTGTGACAGTAGTACAGCTGAGACAGTAGTGACAGTAGTACAGCTGAGACAGTAGTGACAGTAGTTCAGCTGTGACAGTAGTAACAGTAGTACAGCTGAGACAGTAGTACAGCTGTGACAGTAGTACAGCTGTGACAGTAGTACAGCTGTGACAGTAGTGACAGTAGTACAGCAGAGACAGTAGTGACAGTAGTACAGCTGAGACAGTAGTGACAGTAGTACAGCTGAGACAGTAGTGACAGTAGTACAGCTGAGACAGTAGTACAGCTGAGAGACTGTGATGAATGGTTTGAAAAACCGACAAGTTGAAGATTGAGACACTTATGCAACATATGGGAATCTTTATTTAGGAAACGTTACGCCACACAGTGGCTTCATCAGTCCAATACAAAGTAGAAAGGCGTAAGGAGAGGAGGAGTTTGAGGTAATCAGTCCCTCAGCCTGGAGTCGATGTGTTCAGTCCATGAATCTTGTAGAATGGTACTCCATCTTCACCTACCATAGTTGAGGTTTAGTTAAGAGCACGGCACTAATTTGTACTTCAATTAGCCCACCCCACAGCACGAACGGTATTAGGCAAGAATGAATGAGTCTCAAGGCTTCTCAACAAGCTTAACAACTCCCTTTATTATATTGACTCTACTCTGAGTTAAAATGTACACTGTTAGCTCTCAAACCCAACTGAAATGTATATCAATGTGAAAGTTTAACCTAGCAATTTCCTGTACAATGTCAGCAAATAATTACAGGACTTAACCTAGTCTCTGGTACAAATCACAAATCGCACATTAAAAAATGAGTCAAAGACAATGAAAATCACACAATAAAAATGCAGTATACAAATTAAAAATCACTTGATTAGCACAAATAAATTGAACAATTCAACTTGTGAAACAGTAAATAAATAATGTGCATAAACAGCTTGGCCTAACTGTGCCCAGCTTACTCAGTCTAGTGTGGATGGTTGGATAAGGTAAATCCTAACCTAACTAGTGTGCTATAGCCTAAACCTGGCTTTAGAATTCACTGTAAATATCTAAGTTAAATCTGCCCTAGCTACTATAACTGTTGTAAATATTGCACAAGCCTAGCCTAACTGTGGCTACCTTGCAAATCCACTGTAAGTAATCAACACACAAGTCTCCTACTCTGGTTTACTTGTAATCACTGTAAATAATTAAATACACAAGCTTCTCTAGCCTACCTGGCTTGCCTGTAAATTACTGTAAATAATACTTCTGTGTATAGTCAGCTTGGCCTAGCTTCTGTGTAACTCTGGGCCTGGGTGCTAACTTAACCTAACTCTGTTAAACTGGTTCCTAACTGTGGCCTAGCTATGTTAACTATTCCACATCATGGTTCAAAGGACCACTTTTTGTGAAAATTTGTCTAAACTGTCTCCATGTGAGTTGCTTACCCTAGCTAGCTCTGTTGACACCGAGCTCCGAGGTCGGCACCTCAGCCTCACAAATGGCTTATAGAACAGATTTCCACAAATGACTGATGTTGCAAGAAAAAAAAAATCTCACCTGCATGCAAGAATAAAGGGCTAACTTACTTGGCTAACATAACCTAGTGTTTGCCTACATTATCAGCCTATTACTACCTACATTAAGGTCTTAGGTCTTAGTTTAAGTTTAATATCTTTATTATGCACTCCATCCTGTGGGCGGTAGTCAAAAGATTAGAGGTACATAATGGGTCCAGGGACTGGGCCCCCAAAGTTTTGATAGCTGAACTAGGTACAAAGGTAATGAACTCACAAGTTACAAAGGTAATGAATCCTGTAAGAATGGTTACTTACGTTTATACATGGCTACAATCATGAACAAATTATAGAGTACTGAGCAATTCACACTTCCACACCTGGTCACAACTGTAATGAGTTATTGGTGCAAATACTGATTGTTGAGTCACACATGTTATCTACAGTTGCCTCAATAATCCTAATATTTGTGTACTAACAGTATAAACTACCTACCTCTTCCTTGAAGGGTAAATCTATCAATTAAGAAATACCTTCCAACCACCTTCGCCAACCCGGGTGTGTGTGTGTGTGTGTTTTGGGTGGGTGTAAGGGCCACCCAACCCAGCCATTCCATCCATGACATGCTGGCCCTGCAGAACTTTAGGACTGAATAAATTTCCACATACATGGAGGAATTAACTAGCAATGCATTCTTTCTCCTCCTCCTCACTGAACTGAAGCTGGAGAAGGGGACAGCGAGGAGCGTATATCACATCACCTGGGAGGAGGTTCCAGCATCATTCGGCGAAGAGTATCGAAGTGTGAATCTTGATCCTATTTATATGTTACACGTTGAGTCCCACAGTCTTTAAAGACAGTCTCCACCACCGCCTATTGCCATCCCCTCTAAATACTTGCCTTTTTTTATGCTAGCTTCTCAGCCTAGCCTTTTTGATGGTCTGCCTACTCAGCAGGTATATCATTAATGAAAATAAGATACCAGACATACTAAGCAAATTTCCTAAATTTGCTTGTAACAGATAAGTGAACTGTAGATATTAATCCATATGGACACCTGTTAACCCTTTTGGGGTCTAGTTCCTAGGCCTTTTATGTATCCATATGCTCTTGCACTACCATCTACAGGATGGATATGGGGTGCACAGTAAACTAGCCACTTCGGTGGCAAAATCTAATCTATCAGGAAGCTTCCATGCCTGTCTAAATTTTTGGTTGAGCGAATAATAACCAGACCTAATTTACGGCAGTTTGCTCTTCTATATTTTGTCAGAAAATTAATGTCAATGCTTCTGATGAGAGCTCCTGAACCCAAGGAAGAATTACAGTGGACCCCCGGGTATTCGATATTAATCCGTTCCTGAGAGCTCATCGAATACCGATAATATAGAAAACCGAATCAATTTTCCTCATAAGAAATAATGAAAATCAAATTAATCTGTGCAAGACACCCAAAAGTATGAAAAAAAATTTTACTACATGAAATATTAAGTATAATGCAATAGAATAATTACAATAACAATAAAATAATTGACACTTACCTTTAATGAAGATCTGGTGATGATTGATGGGATGGAAGGAGGGGAGAGGTGTTAGGGTTTAGAAGGGGAATCCCCTTCCATTAGGACTTGAGGTGGCAAGTCCTTTTCCAGGGTTACTTCCCTTCTTCTTTTAATGCCACTAGGACCAGCTTGAGAGTCACTGGACCTCTGTCGCACAACAAATCTGTCCATAGAGCTCTGTACCTCCCGTTCCTTTACGATTTGTCTAAAATGGGCCACAACATTGTCATTGTAATAGCTGTGTTAGGGTGATTTTCATCCATAAAGGTTTGCACTTCAACCCACTGTGCACACATTTCCTTAATTTTTGAAGTAGGCACAATGTATTCCACAACTGGTATAGGCTTCTCAGGGTTAGCCCCAAACCCTTCAAAATCTTTCTTAATTTCCATACTAATTCTCACCCTAAATCTTTCTTAATTTCCATACTAATTCTCACCCTTTTTACCACAGGGTTGGCACTAGAAGCTTTCTTGGGGCCCATGGTGACTTATTTTGCAGAAACAAGCACCAAACACAGTGATAATATGGAATGTACCAAATGTATCCTTAGATGCGCGCACACTGGCTGGCTTGTAAACAATGGCACACAAGGGGCAGTTCAGGCCACATGTGGACAGGTCTCGTACGAATCGTATCGAATACCGGGTTTTCAATCGAATACCGAGGAAAAATTTTTGTGATATAATGCATTGAATACCGGATTTATCGAATACCGATGCCATCGAATACCGGGGGTCCACTGTACTGTAGTTTTCCTTATAATTATTATAATAATTATGGGGACCGCTAAACACGTAGGATTATACAGTGCATGTGGGGGAGGATGGAGGGTATTCAGGCTCAATTCAGAGAACTGAAGCACAGATCCAATTCCCTAGATCAAGAGCCCTTCACCAGCACCAAGGAACCTCCCTTGAGGGGCCCTTTTTCTTAGAATTTTGCCATGTTACTCCCCATTCCTCAGGTACTGTCATGAGTTTGTCATCTTGTTGATTGAATTATTATTACTATTATTATTATTATTATTATTATTATTATTAATTATTATTAGTCACAGGCTTTTTATCATACTAAAATGATCTGATTTCAATTCATAAGAGCATATTCTTAATCAGCATAAAAAATAGTATCCCTAGTGCCATTATGTACCTCTGTAATCTTTTGACTACTGCCCACAGGATGGGTATGGGGTGACTACCACCCACAGGATGGGTATGGGGCGACTACTGCCCACAGGATGGGTATGGGGTGACTACTGCCCACAGGATGGGTATGGAGTGACTACTGCCCACAGGATGGGTATGGGGTGCATAATAAACATATTAAACTAACTAAACTGGTGTGATTTAGTTAAGCAATTTTGGAAATATGCCAGAAAATGCCCAAAAATGCAGTACAGTAGCTTTTTTAGGTGAAAAATCTTTTCCTCTAAAAATGGAAAATAACCATGACAGTTTGTTGGATCAATTATTTCCTATCAATGTGAAAAAATCCTGTATATATACATTTCATGGAAGCTTCGATGCTGTAAAAGGAGCTTCAGAAATGTAACTGTCTCTTTTTGTGTTTTTAAGTGAATATTCTTGAGTAACATAAAACATAGTTCAACTGGAGTGATTTTAAGCAATTTTGACAATGCAGGTGATAGTGTATAAATGTTGAACTATAGTCCAGTGATTGGGACGGCAGGAAAAAATTCCAAATATGATATATTCATCATGAAACTGTTATTTCACAAAAACAAACAAAAAAATATATTTTTGAAGGTTAGAAAAGCTTTAATGAAAACATTAAAAAAAACTAGATTGGAGCATAAAACAAATTGCAACCAGCAACAGAGTGAGAAACTAATGTGAAGGACCTGAGAGTGATCATGTCGAGAATCTCACTTTCAAAGATCACAACAATATCGCTACCACATCTGCTAGGAAAATGATAGGAGGGATAATGAAAACCTTCAGAACTAGGAATGCTAAACCAATGATAATTGCCTTCAAATTGCTTGTTCTATCTAGGAAGGAATATTGCTTTACACTACCCCTTGCAAGGCAGATGAAATTGCAGATCTGGAGTATAGATAACTTTCACTGCATGTATAACTACAATAAAGCACCTAAATTACTATGAATTGTTGAAGTTCCTTGACCTGTACTCCTTGGAATGCAGGAGAGAAAAATACATGATAATATACACTTGGAAAATCCTTGAGGTATTAATCCCAAATCTACACACAGAAATCACTACCTGGAGTTCATTACCTTTGTAAATTGTGAGTTCATTACCTTTGTAAATTGTGAATTCATTACCTCTGTAACTTGCTCAGCTATCAAAACTTTGGAGTCCAGTCCCTGGACCAATTATGTACCTCTGTAATCTTTTGACTACCACCCACAGGATGGGTATGGGGTGCATAATAAACATATTAAACTTAAACTAACTGAAAGCAAAAGGCATGGCAGGTGAAAAACAGGGCCCATAAAGTACACTAAGAGACAATGCAATAAGTGTCAAGGGACCCAAGATTGTTCAACTGCTTCCCAGCATACATAAAGAGGATTACCAGTAGACCTCTGGCTGTCTTCAAGAAGGAGCTGGACAGTCACCTAAAGTCAGTACCTGACCAGCCAGGCTGTGGATCATATGTCGGTTTGTGAGTGGACAAGAGTAACAACCTGGTTGATTTACCCTGATCCACCGTGAGGCCTGGTCATGGACCAGGCTGCCGGGGAGTAGACGCTTGAAACACCCTCCAGATATACTCCAGATATCCTCTATTAGAGCTTCACACTAAAACATGGCCTCGTATAATGCTAAAATGATCTGATTTTACCCTTTTAAGTTCATATTCTTAATCATCATAAATAATAGCACCTCTGGTGCAATTTTTAGCAGTTTTAAAAATCTGCATGAAAATGGCTAAAATGCTTTTTGTATGTGAAAATCCTTCTCTCTAAAAATGGAAAATAAGCACGATGAAACTGTTTGTTGGATCAATTATCTCTAAGCAAGAGTATTACTATACACTAACAGCCCTTTTCAAGGCAGGTGAAATTGCAGACATGGAGAATATATAGGGAACTTTCACTGCACATATAAGTACAATAATGCACCTAAATTACTGGGAATGGTTGAAGTCCCTTGACCAGTACTCCTTGGAATGCAGGTGAGAAAGATACATGATAATATACACTTGAAAAATCCTAGAGGGAATAGTCCCAGATCTGCACACGGAAATCACTCCTTATGAAAGCAAAAGACTCGGCAGGTGTTACGTCCCCCAACAAAAAGCAGGGGCACTATAAGTACACTAAGAGACAACACAGTAAGTGAGAGGGAGCCAATGATTGTTCACCTGCCATGGGGGTGCTGACCCTCAAAATACCCTTCAGGTATACTCCAGGTATCCTCTATTAGGTTCTTGGAAACTGCAACTTTAAGCAAAATGACAAATAACAAAACCAATTTTACCATAGGTTAATTGTTGTTGTTGTTGTTGGGTTTGTCAGGGCCACTGACAGCATAAGCCGTATCGAGCCCGGTTTCTCGATGGTACAACAAAGATTTGTTGCCCAAGGCTGGGCAATGAAAGAAAAAGGAACAAAAGTTCCTTTGTGAACAGAGATAGAAACTTGAAGTTTCCAATTAGATCCGATGGACCCCCTTCCCAAGCCTCAGCAGAGAGGGACGCCCACACCCCCACCTGAATTCAGTAATCGGCTTCCCACCAAAGACCGTTAAAGAATTTTCCGCAGATCAGAAAAAATGGAGCTGGCTAAATTAAGCCGATGTATAGGTGCCCCTCCTGTAGAGTGCCCGGCAGGCAAAATAGATGAGGACAAGCGTCCTAGAGAGAATAGTGGAAATTTGTCACCGATACACAGGCGAGAGAGAGACGTCCACATCCGACAAAGGCTGATGGGTGCACAGTGCACCTTCAGCACTCATTGCAACAGGGATAAATTAAAGAATAAATGTTTACTAATCAAAAGTGTAAGGAGCACCACCATTCAGTTCAAAAACAAACATGCAAATGCCACACAGACAGTGGGCCTGACTGGAACTTAATTGATTTTTTCTCATCAACATTACAATGAAACAATGTTAAGTGAGGACTTACTGTATATTCATTATGGAACTGTTTATTGGATCAGTTATTTCCCACAGTTGACAATGACTTATTGCACCAAAAACTTGAACATTACAGGGTCAGAGGACACTCATTGATTACCTGAAATCTTATCTTAGCTATAGAACCCAGTATGTATACACAAATGGAGCTAACTCCACTACACAACCAGTTCTTGTTGGAGTCCCACTGGGGAGAGTCCTTGGCAAACTTCTCTTTCTCATCTACATCAATGACCTCCCAAATGCATCTAAACTCCTTACACCCATTTTATTTGCAGATGACACTTCTTATGTCTTCTCTCACGAAATCGTAATGACACGATTACTAGAGTTCGTCACGGCCCCACTAGCTGGAGATTCATCTGTAAAAATTTGCATTTGTGGTGACAGTGGTGCCTATGCTAACCTTCCTATGGTGTATAAATATACCTAGTTGGATGAATCTTATTGTGGCTAGCTGGCCCAATGGCTAATGTGACGGTCTGGAGTTTTGAGACTCTCTGATCATAAATTCTAACACCACCCATGGTATTGTTTGTTTGCAATCGTGTCATTATGATTTCATGAGTCATGTTGATGGCTTTGAGGGGACTTGAGCTAGCGTTCATCAAGGCCACGCTAGGAGATTTGTCTGTAAAAACTTGCATTTGTGGTCACAGTGGTGCCTATGCTAACCTTCCTAGTTGGATGAATCTTATTGTGGCTAGCTGGCTCAGTGGCTAACACGAAGGTCTGGAGTTTTGAGACTCTCTGATAGTGGGTTCCTAACCTTGCCCGTGGTATGGTTTATGTCTTCACTCACCCAAACACAACTATACTAACACACACTGTAAATGCTGAAGTACTAAAAATATCTACTTGGATGACCACCAACAAACCTACTCTCATTATAGATAAACCTTATTTTATGCTGTTTGGAAACAGAGCTACAAATGTACAGATAAACTTACTGATCAATGGGTCACCCATTTCTAGACACACACAGAGGGCAAATTTCTAGGTTTCCACCAGTATGCATGCCTAAATAATGTATATTAGAGCTGATTTCCTCTATTCTGTTTATTACAATATACAGTACACTACTGTATAAACATTTAAAAATATACCAGAAATGTTATGAATGGTGCAAAAGTAACATTAAAACAATATCAATGTTAGTTGACACAAACCCACTACCATTATAGTATGCTCCTCACTTAGTGACGAATTCATTTACCAACATGGTTTTAGGAATGGAACTCGGTTGCTAAGTGAGAAGAGGCTGTACTGCAGGGTAAGAGAGACTTGAGACTCATTTCAGAATTTCTCAGTACTCCAGTACAACCATCAGCATCAGTGCATGAGTTTCAACCATCCACCTCTACTAACAATCCATAACCTTCCACCTCTACTAACAATACATAACCATCCACCTCTACTAACAATCCATAACCTTCCACCTCTACTAACAATACATAACCATCCACCTCTACTAACAATACATAACCATCCACCTCTACTAACAATACATAACCATCCACCTCTACTAACAATACATAACCTTCCACCTCTACTAACAATACATAACCTTCCACCTTTACTAACAATACATAACTTTCCACCTCTACTAACAATACATAACCTTCCACCTCTACTAACAATACATAACCTTCCACCTTGGCCCAGTAGGGCTATACTATCCCTCTCCATTTCTATCAAAATTGACTTTCACCAGCAACCACAATTTAAGGCAAGTAGTAATATTCATTCAATCTTTGTAGCTGTATTTTATTAACCCCTGAGGTGTCTCCTGATGTCGAAAATTTTTCGAAAAAAAAAAAAGATTTTCCTGATGAACTGATAGAGAATCTTTTCCCGATGGTAATGACACCAAAAGATTGAAATTTGATGTTAAACTTATGGAATTACACTCTCGCAAAGTTAGCAACCTCAGCGATATTTACGAATCAGCAATTCCGCCCATTTTGAGCCCTATTTTCGGCTAATTCTATTGTGCCAGTCGACCAAACTCATAGCTATTTCTTTAGAACTCCATTTGTTCTATTGATTGAGTACAAGAAACTGCCCATTTACCAATTTCAACTACCCAATAACGTGGTTAGAAATTTGCAATTTGGCCAATTTCATGCATATTAACCCTTTCAGGGTGGCCCGAAAAAGAAAAACTTTCACCATCATTCACTCCATCACTGTCTTGTGTAAAGCACTCTTCTGGCAAGACAGTGATGGAGTGAATGATGGTGAAAGTTTTTCTTTTTCAGGCCACCCTGCCTTGGTGGGAATCGGCCAGTGTGATAATAAAAAAATAATAACCCTTTCAGGGTCCCCAGGCCCTCTCCCAGACTTGTTCTCAGGGTCGCCCAAATTTAAAAAAAAAAAAATTATTTTTTTTATGAAAAGATAGAGAATCTTTTCCCGATCATAATGACACCAAAAGTATGAAATTTGATGGAAAACTTACGGAATTATGCTCTCGCGAATTTAGCAGTCTCGACGATGTTTATGCATCGGCAATTTTGCCCACTTTGAGCCCTATTTTCGGCCAATTCCATTCTAATAGTCGACAAAAATCATAAGTATTTCGCTAGAACTCCATTTTTTCTATCGAATAAGTACAAGAAACCACCCGTTTACCGATTTCAACTATCCAATACAGTGGTCAGAATTTAGCAATTTTTCCAATTTCACACAAATTTCAGGGTCCAGAATAAACAAGAAAGACATTCCTGGCACTAAAATAACATATCCTCTGTTCATTAGTCACATCCCCATGCCCCTCTTATATTTCTTTTGCTTTCCACTTCGAATTTTTATTCTCACAAAAAGCAGATTTACTGTTATGCAGACCACTGCATTAGTGTAGAAATGGTATAAATAATACTGGCACACTTGTGAAAGAATATTAGACTCACCAGTTGACGTGTATTGGATGCTTAGCACGATTTGTTTACTTTTGAACTTTGGTAAAAATCAAACATTTCTGCTACTTTGAGCTCAATTTCAAGGTACTTTTCATTGTAAAACCAGTCAAAATCATCTCAGTTTCTGTAATATGTCTTCCATTCTATAAAATGAGACCAGGAAAACTAGAATACAACAATAAATACCATACGAAAATACAGTGCAAAGTCGCACTGTGTGCTGCAGGATTTTTTTTATACTGCGCACACTGACCACATTGACCCATTTTTTCATATGTAGGCCTACCAGCTTTCTCTCACTAGATTTGAGGGCGCTAGAATTTAGGCATACTAGTACGTCAAAAACCCTGGTGCGAAAGCCGTACTAGTACGGCCGAAACCCTGAAAGGGTTAAAAAATATGCCAATTTCAAAATGGGGTCCAGAATGAACAATGCAAACATTCCTGGCTCTAAAATAAAATTTTTTTTGTTCATCAGTCATGTCTCCAGGCCCCTCTGATATTACTCTTGCTTTCTATTTTGAATTTTTATTCAAATAAAAAATAGATTTACTGTTATGTAGACTACTACAATATTGTAATAATTGTGTAAATAATGTCAACCCATTCGTGACTGCATATTAGAATGGCTAGTTGGACATTTATTGGACAATGACATCATTTGTTTACTTTGAATAATGGCAAAAATCAAACATTTCCCCTACTTTGACCTCCATTTCAAGGTTCTTTTCATAGTAAAACCAATCAAAATCACCTCTATTTCTATAATATATTTTCCATTCTATCCAATGAGACCAAGAAAACGAGAATACAACCATAAATACTATACATAAATACACCACAAAATCGGCATTTTAATCCAAAAAAGCAGTTGGAGTTTTTTGTTTTCTCATTATGCGCTGCGTGCTACAGGATTTGTTTTATATGGTACACACTGACCACACAGACCCATTCTCTCACATGTGGGCCTACCAGCTTTCTCCTGCTTGATCTGAAGCTGCTAGAATTTTTTGAGCATATATACGTCAAACACGGTGGCTCATAAGACATGTATATATATGACCAAAACAGTCAAAGGGTTAAATACAACACATGGAACATAACCCTATTTTACTCATGTGATCTTTAGTGTACACACATTTTCTCAGTGTACACACATTTTATCTGAAGATCAGCTTGGATAACATGGGTGCCAGGAAAACAGCTTGGATAACATGGGTGCCAGGAAAACAGCTTGGATAACATGGGTGCCAGGAAAACAGCTTTGTCTTTTCCTGTCTATGCTTTAGAACATGCTTTATTTTTGTCTCACTTCAGCCTTAACTGTGTGGTGATTATTCATAAAGATATACTGCAGAGCAGAATTTGGCCTGGATTTAAGAAGTTACCTGTATGAGTAACTTTTATGGTGATAACCATCCTAAACACTGGCAGATGTACATTAGTTGTGTCTAACATGATATATGCATTATGAACTTCACCAACACTGTTTTCACTCCAGCAACAGTGCACACAGACATACCTGGGAGTTCAGCTCAAGTGGATGTCAGCAGAGCATCAACTGCTCGTGTTCTAAATAGAAACTTGGAGGATCCCCTTACCTCTGAGGATATTACTAGTGTTATTCATTCTTGTCTTCTGTTCCTCCAGGAGACACTTTAAATCTTGGTGTTTTTGGGCTCCTCATCAAGAAGGTAGACTGTAGATTCATTATTTCCTCATTTAATGTGATAGGTGTATGGTTTTTAATTTCTCTGAACCTTTATAATTTTTTTTTTTATTTAAGTTTGTATTTTCAGAACATGGAAGGCATGACCCATGCTCTTGATAAGTCATTATCCTGACAAGTGAGCTGAGCAGCAGTACATCAAGCTGGGGACTGTCATTATCCTGACAAGTGAACTGAGGAGCAGTACATCAAGCTGGGGGCTGTCATTATCCTGACAAGTGAACTGAGCAGCAGTACATCAAGCTGGGGACTGTCATTATCCTGATAAGTGAGCTGAGCAGCAGTACATCAAGCTGGGGACTGTCATTATCCTGATAAGTGAACTGAGCAGCAGTACATCAAGCTGGGGACTGTCATTATCCTGATAAGTGAGCTGAACAGCAGTACATCAAGCTGGGGACTGCCATCAATCTACTTAAAATTTAGCATGACCTAAAACATCAGAATGAGGCAAGTGATTTATAGGTCTAATTCTGAAGATTGGTTGGCTGACTACTAAAAGGTAGGAGGTGAGAAAGCCAAACTGAATAGCTGATAAGTAAATTATTATAAACAAAAGTGCTAAACCCACAAGGGTTTAAAAGAAAAAATACATTAAGTTCAAAAGAATAAAGATGGTTATAAAAATGAAGAGTGAAAAGAGGGAAGGAAACTATTTATCAAGTGACAAGTATTAGTAAGTGCAAGTTTAAGATGGCAGGAGGGAAAGCAAAAAGTAAAAAGAGAGGCTGGGTTATCATAAATGATTATATAAAAGACAGTGATAAAATCATTCGTGTCATAATGTTTGGGGGATGGTAAACATTCAGTTTTGATCCAAGGGGAAAATAAATCCAATTCTTTGGATCAAGAGCCTCTCACCAGCATGGAAGTATATCTCCTGAAGGCAAAGATAGATTTACGAGCATGGAAGCTTTAACTGTCGCAACCCCAAACCCTGAGGTGTCCCCTGGTGTCGCAAAATTCCCCCCCTCCCCAATTATTTTTTCTTATGAAATGATAGAGAATCTTTTCCCGATTGTAATGACACCAAAAGAATGAAATTTGATGGAAAATTGATGGAATTACGCTCTCATGAAGTTAGCGACCTCGGCGGTATTTATGAATCAGCAATTTCGCCCACTTTGAGCCCTATTTTTGGCTAATTCCATTGTTCCAGTAGACCAAACTCATAGCTATTTCTTTAGAACTCCATTTTTCTATTGATTGAGTACAAGAAACTGCCCATTTACCGATTTCAACTGCCCAGTAACGTGGTCAGAAATTTGCAATTTGGCCAATTTCACGAAAATTAAAAAATATGACAATTTCAAAATAGGGTCCAGAATGAACAATGCAGACATTCTTGGCTCTAAAATAGCATTTTCTATGTTTATCAGTCGCATCTCCAGGCCCCTCTGATATTACTCTTGCTTTCTATTCTGAATTTTTGTTCAAACAAAAAATAAAAGATTTACTCTTATGCAGACTACTGCAATATTGTAATAATTGTATAAATAACGTCAACCCATTCATGACTGCATATTAGAATGGCTACTTGGACATTTATTGGAAAATGACATCATTTGTTTACTTTTGAACATCAGCAAAAATCAAACATTTCCCCTACTTTGAGCTCCATTTCAAGGTTCTTTTCATAGTAAAACCAATAAAAATCACCTCTATTTCCATTCTATCAAATGAGACCAAGAAAACGAGAATACAACCATAAATACTACAGTGGACCCCCGCAGAGCGATATTAATCCGTGCAAGAGAGCTCACTGTTATGCGAAATTATCGTTATGCGAATGAATTTTCCCCATAAGAAATAATGGAAATCAAATTAATCCGTGCAAGACACCCAAAAGTATGAAAAAAAAATTTACCACATGAAATATACATTTTCCTACACACAAAGAGAAGGATACATGCACAATAGTAGAGTAGTACATGCACAATATATATTGTGCATGTACTACTCTACTAAATGAAGAATAAATGACACTTACCTTTATTGAAGATGCAGCAATGACTGATGAGACACTGTGTCCTGGGAGTGCCTTTTCCTCCTGAGTACTGTAGGTCCTGTTTGGCATTTTCTTCCAGAACAGGCCTTATCACACTGTGTATGCCACTACGATTCTTAAATCTCTCAAACCAACCTTTGCTGGCTTTAAATTCACCAATATGAGCACTAGTTCCAGGCATTTTTCCCTGTTCACCTGGGTGTTAGTCGACTGGTGTGGGTTGCATCCTGGGAGACAATATTAACCCTTTGAGGGTTTTCGTCGTACTAGTACGTTTTACGCGTAGGGGTTTTTGACGTACTAGTACTCATAAATTCTAGCGGCCTCAAATCTAGTGGCAGAAAGCTGGTAGGCCTTCATATGAAAGAATGGGTCTATGTGGTCAGTGTGCACAGTCTAAAAAAAATCCTGCAGCACACAGTGCATAATGAGAAAAAAAAACTTTGACCATTTTTTTTTAATAAATCAGCGACTTTGCAGTGTATTTTCGTATGGTATTTATTGTTGTATTCTAGTTTTCTTGGTCTCATTTTATAGAATGGAAGACATATTACAGAAATTGAGATGATTTTGACTGGTTTTACAAAGAAAGGTGCCTTGAAATTGAGCTCAAAGTAGCAGAAATGTTCGATTTTTACCAAACTTCAAAAGTAAACAAATCGTGCCAAGCGTGCAATACACGTCAACTGGTGAGTCTAATATTCTTTCACAAGTGTACCAATAATATTTATACCATTTTTTACACTAATGCAGTAGTCTGCATAACAGTAAATCTTATATTTTTTGTGAAAATAAAAATTCAAAGTGGAAAGCAAAAGAATATAAGAGGGGACTTGAGACATGACTAATGACTAGAGGAAATGTCATTTTAGTGCCATGAATGTCTTTCTTGTTTATTCTGGACCCTATTCCGAAATTGGCATCTTTTGAAATTTGTGTGAAATTGGCAAAATTGCTAAATTCTGACCACTGTACTGGATAGTTGAATTTCATAAATGAGTGGTTTCTTGCATCCATTCGATAGAAGAAATGGAGTTCTAGCGAAATATTCATGTTTTTTGTCGACTAGTACAGTGAAATTGGCCGAAAATGGGGCTCAAAGTGGGCAAAATCGCCGATGCGTAAACATCGCCGAGACCGTTAACTTTGCGAGAGCATAATTCCGTAAGTTTTCTATCAAATTTCAAACTTTTGGTGTCTTTATGATCGGGAAAAGATTCTCTATCTTTTCATAAGAGAAAATAATTTTTTTTTTTTTTAAATTTGGCCGACCCTGAGAACGAGTTTCGGAGAGGGCCTGTCGACCCTCAAAGGGTTAAGGACCCCAATGGAAATAAGTTAGACAGTCTTCGATGACACTGACTTTTTTGGGTTATCCTGGGTGGCAAATCCTCTGGGGTTAATTGTTTTTTGGTATTCTCAATAAGCCACACCAACAACGGTGCTACAGCAGCAGCAGCAGCAGCTGACAGTGCTACAGCAGCAGCAGACGATGCTACAGCAGCAGCAGACGGTACTACAGCAGCAGCAGCAGCAGCTGACGGTGGTACAACAGCAGCAGCAGCTGACAGTGCTACAGCAGCAGCAGACGATGCTACAGCAGCAGCAGACGGTACTACAGCAGCAGCAGCAGCTGACGGTGGTACAGCAGCAGCAGCAGCTGACAGTGCTACAGCAGCAGCAGCAGCTGACAGTGCTACAGCAGCAGCAGACGATGCTACAGCAGCAGCAGACGGTACTACAGCAGCAGCAGCAGCTGATGGTGGTACAGCAGCAGCAGCAGCTGACAGTGCTACAGCAGCAGCAGACGATGCTACAGCAGCAGCAGACGATGCTACAGCAGCAGCAGACGGTACTACAGCAGCAGCAGCAGCAGCTGACGGTGGTACAGCAGCAGCAGCAGCTGACGGTGCTACAGCAGCAGCAGCAGCTGACAGTGCAGCAGCAGCTGACGGTGGTACAGCAGCAGCAGCAGCTGTACCACCAATAGTAGCGATGGTAGATTGGGGTTTATTATACAACCTGGCCAGCTCGGAGACACGCACTCCACTTTCATACTTATCAATGATCTTTTTCTTCATCTCTATAGTAATTCTCACCCTTATTGCTGTAGGGTTGGCACTAGAAGCTTTCTTGGGGCCCATGGTCACTTATTTTGCAGATAAAATCAAAAACACTGTAATAATACGAAATGTTCCGATTGTATGCTTGGATGTTACCGCGGAGGCTGGCTGGTAAACAATGCCATCGGCGGAACATGTGAGCGTGGCTCAGGCCGCACATAGACGCATCTCAGACGAACAGCGTTGAGCAGGTTTTTTAGCGGTATGCGAGGCAAAATCTTGGCGATAAAATGTAGCGGTGTGCGGATTTAACGTTATGTAAGGCCAACGGTATGCGGGGGTCCACTGTATATGAAAATAGACCACAAAGTTGGCATTTTAATTAAAAAAAATGGTAGGAGTTTTTTTTTTTGTTATTATGCACTGTGTGCTGCAGGATTTTTTTTAACCCCTTCAGGGTCCAAGGCCAAAATCTGAAGTGGTGCTCCAGTGTCCAAGAAATTTTTAAAAAAAAAAAAAAAAAAATTTTTCTTACAGAATTAAAGAGCATATTTTTGTGAAGGTAATAAGACAAAAAAAAAAAATTCTGATCTGTACTTACTGAGATACAGTGCCAAGAAGTTTGTCCAAAATGACATGGTGGTGGCAACATTGACGAATTCCACATACGCGCATTACATTATTTAGGGGTTTTTATAGTTTTTCCTTTTCTTTTCCAATTTTTTCTTTTCCTACTAACATTTGGGGCCTGAGAGATCAATACTGTATATAATGTATATATATAAACTCACTGTATTGAACACAATAACCGCACTAAAGTTATTATCATATTTTTGTTTACCACTGTTGTTTATTACAATAAACATGCACAAATCTTGTATAATACTAATGTTCTATCATGTATTTACATATTTACAATCACTGGACATGGTTTTAGAACTGCTGGAGCTTGTGGAACTCCTTGAAACAAGGCACCATGCACAGAGGTACCTTACATTCCTCACACATAAACCGAGTGTCTTTGCGTCTTTGTTGCCGTCGTTTTGTTTGTGCACAGACAATGCATTTCTTCTGAGTTGAAGGAAGCTGTATTATGAAATGATCACCTTCCCTCCTCAAACGCTTGGGTATTTTTATTATTTTATTATTATCACACTGGCCGATTCCCACCAAGGCAGGGTGGCCCGAAAAAGAAAAACTTTCACCATCATTCACTCCATCACTGTCTTGCCAGAAGGGTGCTTTACACTACAGTTTTTAAACTGCAACATTAGCACCACTCCTTCAGAGTGCAGGCACTGTACTTCCCATCTCCAGGACTCAAGTCCGGTCTGCCGGTTTCCCTGAACCCCTTCATAAATGTTACTTTGCTCACACTCCAACAGCACGTCAAGTATATCCTGAGTAATTCGAGGACCTTGTTGTATAGCAGGTGTTCTTACCTGGTACTTCATTATGAGTTGTCTGACAACAGACAAACAAAATTCACCATACGGTGGTCTGTTGCCAGTCTTTATTTGGTACATATTATATGCATTGAGCATTGAAATGTCCATGAGATGGAAGAAAAGTTTCATGTACCACTTGTAACTCTTACGAACACAGTTAACAAAACCAATCTGCATGTCACATTTGTCAACCAAGCGCATGTTTTGTGTATAATCAATCACTGTCACTGGTTTTCGAATACATTCATTAGTCACTTGATCAACTTTGCCACTGTCTTGCTTTTCATTACGGTGAATGGTTATCAACAATGTGACATCTCGTTTGTCATGCCACCATAATGCCATGATGTCATTGGCAGTAAACACCTGCACGTCATCACCACGAGCACCTGCGTTGAGCCTGGGCATATGTTTACGATTAGAACGCACTGTGCCACACACATCTGTCTTGTTCACTCGCATGAAATCACTGAGTAATGGGCTTGTGTACCAGTTATCGGTATATAATGTATGCCCCTTACCAAGATAAGGTGCCATCATGTTTCTCACTACGTCACCTGAGATACCCAATAACATCTTGGTATCTTTCAATGTTTTACTTCCCGTGTATACAACAATATCCAACACCAGGCCACTGTCACAGTCACAGAGAACAAACAGTTTTATACCAAAGTGTTTCCTCTTGCTCGGTATATATTGCTTGAATGACAGTCTACCTTTGAACAAAATCAAAGACTCGTCAATTACAAGATTCTTGAATGGATAAAAGTACATGTTGAACTTATGTTTGAGATACATAAAAACATTTCTAATCTTGTATAACCTGTCACTTCTGTCAGGCCTGGTTTTGTCAGAGAAGTGCAACATACGTAACAGTAAGATAAACCTGTTCACTGGGATGATTTCACTGAAGACCAGGGTAGAAATTAGCCAATCTGTGGACCAGTATGCTTTTATATTATGCTTATAGACATGAGGCATAAGCATTATTGTTGCAAAAAGCAAATACATTTCTGCAACAGTCGTCTCTTTCCACCTGTGTAGTCTTGACTGTGGTGATATCATCGTATTTGCCATGGTGTACTCAAAATACTTGTTAGTTTTCCTGACAATAGTTTACATCAATGGGTGGTCAAAGAATAATTCAAAGAATTCCAGTTCATTGGCTGTGGTTCCAAGGGGACAAGTAGGTAGAATTCCACTTTGAGAGTCATCAAAGTGGTGAGGCTTGGGAACAAAATTGGGATTTTGCTGCCAATCCCACATACAGTTTGCTGGTGGATACTGGACATCATAGGCTGGTTGTGCGGGTGGTTGTGGTGGGCTGGTGGCTGACGCTCCGCTCTGTCCTTGAACTGACGAGTCAGCAGCGTGGGTCCCAGCCTAGGCTGGTGAGTCACGCATGGCGGTGCCACTACCATCACCACTACCACCATCCACTGATGCCTGTGGTCTATCCATGCCAAGTGTAGCCACATCATCCTCACTATCACTACCTAAAACTGGTGTAGGGCCACGGGATGTACTCCGGGATGTACTCCGTCCCCTGGGCACAGCATAGGGTACACTACCCGAGCGCATGCGGCGGCGAACATACCGACGCTTCACTGGCGAATATGATTCCTCACTATCACTACTCGAATGATCGTCGAGCGCAATAAAATCACAATCCACGTCACTATCATCATCATTACTGAAGTCAGAGGCCTGGCCATGCGAAAATATTAGTTTTCTCTTGCGTTGAGGCACAACCGACCGTGAGTCACGAGTGCCCACACCAGAGGTAGAAGGTTGAGGATCGTCAGGGTTTTCTGCACTATTATCGATATCCTGGTCATTCTTTCGGTCACTAACTGATCAAAGCCGTAGAATTCGTCTTCATTTCCACTTCCATCAGTGTCAGAACTATCAGATAGGAAGAGGAGAGTCCCAATTTTCCGGGGAGTGAGAGCTGACTTGCGACGAGGCATGGTGAACAAGGGTAACTGAGCCAGCGTTCCCACAATGCTATGCGGGCACCTAGATTTTTTGTTTATGGCGCACACCCACCACGCAGACCCGTTCTCTCACATGTAGGCCTATGAGCGTTTTCGCCCTAAATTTGACGGCGCTAGAATTTTGGCGTTGATCTATGGTTTGGACACTCAACGTGAAGCCGTAGATCTACAGTACGGACCCTGAAAGGGTTAATATGGTGCACACTGACCACACAGACCCATTCTCTTGCAGGTGGGCCTACCAGCTTTCTCCTGCTTGATTTGAAGCTGCTAGAATTTATGAGTATATATACACCAAAAATGGTGGTTTGTAAGATGTATATATATGACGGAAACAGTCAAAAGGTTAAATGAGGAAATTAACATCAAACCAATACAATATAAACTCTTCAGAGGAGGTTCTTGGAGGCTGGTAAGGGGCTCTTGGCAGGAATTAGACTTGTTTTATCCCTTCCTTGGATCAAACTTGATTGCCTTCCATTCCCTAGGTTCTGTATGACCCCTAAGGATTTAAAACTTCTCTTAAAAATAATAATAATAATAATTAAAGGGTGTAATATGAATTGTTTCAACTACTTGGTGTCATTGTTAGTGATAGCAAAAAAAAAAAAAATTTAATGTGATCTGTCACGAAATTCTGAGTAAATTTAGCTCCTACACTAATAATATATGAAATATCCATGAAAGAAAAACACATTTTTATTTAGGAAAATATATTTATAACAAAAATAAGGTCCTAGTAAAATCACTTTGTGAAAAAGCTTTTGATGTTACTGTATTTGCATTTTCAGGTACCATTCTAAAAAAAAAAAAAAAAACGGTAGTTAACAGTAACTTTTTTTTTTTTTTTAAATATACATCTTCAATTATATAAAGTGAGTTAATGGGAATGTGGATTTAATTCTAAGAATTTCAGTTTGTGGCATTGCTTGAAGGAATATGGACATGAATGTATTCACTTAACATTTACTGAAGTTTGTCCTTGAACTTTGATCACTTTAAGCACCAAAATGGCCTTGATAAAGATTTCCTAAGTAAATGTATTCATGTCCATTTCTTTCATGGCCAGTTAATACATTCAGTACTTTTATAAAGCTATGATACATAGTTCAATTTTTATAAATGTGACTGAAAAAATGTATCAAAACTTTAACAGCACATTCCATGAAGACCCTTCCACATGCTGTTCAATTTCAGATGAAATTTTTCAATCTCATTTACAAAAAATTGGACTGTTTAGAGGAAATTTATAGAGCTAATGTAAAACACATTTCTGTTTAATGTATTTGTACTGTTATGATGTATCGTAATATTTCTTTGCTTTTATCATCCAGATAATACTACCTTGCTAGCTGCTTCGGTAATAGCTAAACCGAAGCTGCTGGATCGTCATAGTATTATCAGTCATCCTTCATCATTTGTGTATATATGTACGGTTAAGTATAACAAGCTCGACTTTGTCCAAGAGTTGGGTTGTTTATGATGTCATGATTTGGCACCTTCTGTTTACCTGCCATTCACGAGGCTTGTTCCCGGGAGTCTCTCTCGGGCAAGCTCTGAGAACAGTCCTACTTAGCTTTGGCTCTTCCTGGTCTACCCTGTGAATGGGGTAACAGACCAACTCGTCTATTCGAGGATTATTTTACAGTGTTTGCATACATCTCCCTAATGCAAGGACGAGCTTGGGAAATTGGTGTTTTCTAGGTTATTGGAAAAGTGGTACCTCTATCTGAGCAGTAAGGAAGTACAGTGGTCCCTCGTTTTTCGTAATTAATCCGTTCCTGGAGCCGTTACTATAAACGAAATTTACGATTTGCGAATCAATTTTCCCCATAAGAAATAATGTAAATACAATTAATCCGTTCCTGACACCCAGAAGTATTAAAACAAAAAATTTTTTTACATGAAATATACATGTAGTACATAAACAATACAATGGGAAATGATGAATGAAACATTAACAGCATAACACTTACCTTTATTGGAGATTCTTCTTAGTGTATGGGAGACTGGAGGAGGAAAGAGAGTGGATTGTTTATAGTTTGGAAGGGGAATCCCCTTCCAGCAACACCTCAGGTACCATTTGCTTCTCTGGGGTTGCTTCTCTTCTCTGTTTTTTAATGCCACTAGGACCACCTTGAGAGTCACTCTAGTCCTGTCTCGCAAAGTAACTGTGGAGAGAGCTCTGTTTCTGGCGTTTCTTTAACACTTCCCTAAAATGGCCCAAGACTTTGTCACTGTACATATTTCTCACCTTCTTTACCACAGGCTTGGCACTAGGAGCTTTCTTTGGAGCCATGGTAGCTTATTTAGTACTTGCAAACACTAAAATGAGTGGAATATTATGAAATATTTCGTAGGAGCACTTGAGAGGACCTTCACTCACTGGTAAACAATGCCAGACTGGCTGGGTAGGGAGGCCGCCCCGACTCACACCGTGCGTACGCGTCTCGGACGAACTACTATTCGCGAGTCAACCTATGAAAAGAGAGTCCATGTTTATACGAAAATACCCCTATGATTGGCGAAATTTACGATTGCCGAGAACTACGAAAAGTGAGGGACCACTGTATATATAGTAATTTAAATAGTATGTACAAAGATTATTAAATTGGTATATTTAAGCATTGAAATTGCTTAGTATTTAATGGGCCCAAATCATAAGAATTTGAATATACCTTTTATTGTATATTCTGAATGAAGATAAATATGTTCATTAAAGTTAACATAGTATAGACGGCTTTGTCTTGATTTACTCCTTTTGATTAAGATTGATGTAAACGAAACATCAAGGAATTTGTTTCAATAACTGTATTACGATAAAAGGAGACCCCCCCCTTTTTCTCCTTGAGAAGAAAATGTAACCCGGGGTAATCCTAAACCTTTTTAAAAAAAGATCTGCTATTTGTAATAGATGGGAGCCTGTGTCCAGGAGATCTAGTTTGGCCCATTATTGAACTATCATAAAATATGGAAGAGTTAAAATCCTTGTTCGATGACATTACTTCTCAGAGACTGACCACATTGAAATTACAAACATGTTGGCAAATCGCTAGAGTTTTAGGGGTACCATATGAGAGACACTATACTGCAAACACTGTGCGCTCCATTATACGAAACTTATTGTTTCCCGATGATCAGGACGAATCTGTAGACAAAATGGAAGAAACTGATAGCCTGATTTCCCAGTTAAGTAGTACACCTCAGAAAGGAAAGGAATCCGATACAGCACGACCTCCGGAGGAGATACCAAGGGTTAGCCAGGAAGAGATCGAGGTGGCACTTATAGCCGACCCTGTATCTCCAGCCCTTACGATATTCTCCAGACTGACTGAATCCGACTAACCCGAACCTACAAACAGCAATCCGCGACCGACAAAATCCTTCCTTGAAGCCCTATCCTCAGAGCAATGCGAAAGGATAGAGCGCATTCTCCATCTTCAAGCTAACCAGCTTGAGCTGCAACAAAAGTTGAATCAGGAGGACTTCGAAAGAGAGTCGATTCGTTATGAGAGACAGCTATTACGAGAAAAATTAGGCGGTCGAGGTAAAGGTATTCCTGACCACTTTGACTTACACCTCGCTACTCATTTGGTTCCCAAGTTCAGCGATACTAGCCCCGACTCTTTCTTCGAAGCATTCGAAAACTGAGCACACATGATGCATTGGCCCAAGGAACACTGGGCCGCCTTATTACATACAGTCCTTACGGGGAAAGCTCAAAACGGTACGGCTAGGTTACCTTCTGATCAATATTCCAATTATGACATCGTGAAAAAACCGTGTTAGACTCTTATGAATTGTTGCCGGCTACTTATCAGAAAATTTTCCGGAGTTTAACACAACAACCCCATCAATCCTGGCTTGAGTTTGCGAGGGAGAAGCAAACGGCATTTCACAGATGGAAGAGGGCCATTCAGTGTACTATGGTGGAGGATCTGACTCAAATGATCTTACATGAAGACTTCTTCAACTATGTACCGGAGAGGCTACTCTCTTACCTAATCGGACATTCTACTTCTACGGTGACCGAAACAGCCTCTCTAGCTGATCGTTATGATGTAACATTACGTTTGACCGATTCCAAGATTCTGAGTAAGTCGACGCCTCCCCAACAAAAACCAGATGATCGGAGGAAGAATACTCTGACCTTCCCCTTGGTGAGAAAGTCTTAATCCCTCATGGGGGAAAAATTACCAAGTTGGGGCAGGGATGAAGCTCCAAAAGCTACTAGTAAATGGAACCAGGATCCATATTGTCAATATTGTAAGAAGATAGGGCATCTACAGAACCAGTGTTTTAAGAGGAATAATGACCAGAAGGACTACGGAAGAACATATCCCACTCAAATGATTACTCACTCGACTGGTGATAGCCAAAAATCTAGTGAGGCGAGGTTGACTTCTCCTTCTGAGAATCACCCGCGCCGATGACTAGATATCGGAACTCTGGTGAATCTCATGAAGAAGGCAATGGCTCCTTATTATTCAAAAGGGCAAGTTGGGTTAGACATTAACACATTTTGGGACACTGGTTCTTACATTATGTTACTGAGAAAGGGAGTGTTACCTACAAGTGAGAATGATGTTCCCCAGTTGGAAGTTCTGTTAAAAGCCTATGGAGGCGCTCTAATCAAAGCTCCTTTGTGTAGAGTCTTTTTGAAAACTTGTTATTATAACGGATGGATCACAGTGGGATTATCCCCAGGACACTTTCCCATTGACGATGTAGATTTATTAATAGGAAATGATATATTTCATAAAGGAATATGTGCTGAACCCATAGTGTTCCTTAACACTTCAGATGATAATTATACTCTAGAAGTTTCCAAGCAAGGAACGTCCTTATTCCCTCTTAATGTGATAACACGGGCAATGTCTCGTTCAGAGAGGGTTACCCCTTCACCCAATAGTAATGATGATATGGGGATAGGATTATTATTTAGTGATATGAATCAACCTGACACCTCCAAGCCGTATCCTATCACGAAAGTACCTAATATAAATATTCCTCAGGCCAGAAACTGGGGAAAAGAGGACTTGATCCAGGCACAAATGGATGATCCTGAGTTAGAAACTTGTAGAAAAACGGCAGTACCCGAGGAACTGATTAAGATAAAAGAAAACTGCTATTTTGTGGACAGTTCAGGTATCCTAAAAAAGAAAGTGGTCATCAAGAGACTGAATTTACACAGAGACCTACTTGTGTTGCCTAAAGCATTCCGTGACCTAGTTCTTGAATTTGCTCATGGCAGTACCCAAGGTGGGCACCTAGGCATTAAAAAGACTTTAGGAAAAATCAAGAAATACTTTTTTTGGCCAAAAATGTATGACACCATAGTAAATTATGTAGAAGAGTGTCGTATGTCAAGTGGCCGGTAAAACCGCCCATGTCCCCAGGCCCGTTCCTTTAATCCCAATTCCTGTGTCTGGGGAACCATTTTCCCACCTCATAATAGACTGTGTGGGCCCGTTGCCCAAGACTAGACAAGGCAACCAATATCTTTTCACAATAATGGATACAGTCACCCGGTATCCCAAGGCTATCCCTCTGCGAAAAATCACAGCCCGAGTGTTGGTTTGATCCCTAGTAAAGTTCTTTGCCCAGGTGGGCATTCCCCGAGAGATCCAGTTGGACCAGGGTAGAAATTTCACATCTAAAATATTTAAAGAAGCCTTGTCTGGTCTAGGAGTGAACTCAGTGTACTCCACGAGTTATCGCCCACAGTCTCAAGGGGCGCTGGAAAGGTTTCACCAGACCTTGAAATCAATGTTACGTGCCTTCTGTGAACAGACCACAAAAGACTGGGATGAAGGTATACCCTTCTTATTATTTGCCATTAGGGAAAGCGAGCAGGAGAATACCGGTTTTTCTCCTTTCGAAGTTATCTATGGACACGAGGTTCGTGGCCCGATGGCAGTACTACGAGATACCTGGACAAGACAAACTGAGCCTACATTAAAAGCATCCATAGTGGCGATGAGAGAGCGGTTAGCCCTCTCTAGGGAATTTGCCATTAAAAATCTAGGACAGGCTCAAGTCAAAATGAAACATTTGTATGATCAACGCTCAAAGCCTCGATCATTTGAACCTGAAGACCTAGTGTTGATACAAAGATTGACTCCTGGACATTCGTTATTACCCCATTATTTAGGTCCATATGAGGTAGTGAAGAAAGAGAACGATGTCAACTACGTAATTCGGATCCCTGGCAAAAGAAAATCACTCAAAAGATTTCATATTAACCAGCTAAAGGCGTACAGAGGAAGTTTGTTATAATATACAGTAGTGTACTGTATATTATAACAAACAGAATAGAGGAAATAAGCTCTAATATACATTATTTAGGTATGCATACTGGCCAGAGAGCCCATCGCAAGTCCGAGTCGTCAGTAAACGAGTACATTGCTAAGTGAGGAGAGGCTGTATGGCAGAATGACATAGAAAACATTAGGAAAACATTGACAATAAATTAAAAACTTAATCACATGGTGGATCTTCTACTGCAATTTCTTCTGACATGTTTAACC
>NC_091357.1:24126644-24161741 GCF_038502225.1 Cherax quadricarinatus
GGAGAAGGAGAAGGAGGAAGAGGAAGAGTAGGAGGAAGAGTAGGGGGAAGAGGAAGAAGAGGAGGAGGAGGAAGAGGAAGAGTAGGAGGAAGAGGAAGAAGAGGAGGAAGAGGAAGAGGAATAGTAGGAGGAAGATTAGGGGGAAAAGGAGGAAGAGGAGGAGGAGGAGGAGGAAGAGTAGGAGGAAGAGTAGGAGGAAGAGGAAGAAGAGGAGGAGGAGGAGGAGGAAGAGGAAGAGTAGGAGGAAGAGGAAGAAGAGGAAGAGGAGGAGGAGGAGGAAGAGGAATAGTAGGAGGAAGATTAGGGGGAAGAGGAGGAAGAGGAAGAGTAGGGGGAAGAGGAGGAAGAGGAAGAAGAGGAGGAGGAGCAAGAGGAGGAGGAAGAGGAGGAGTAAGAAGAGGAAGAGGAAGAGTAGGAGGAAGAGGAAGAGGAGGAGGAGGAGGAAGAGTAGGGGGAAGAGGAAGAAGAGGAGAAGGATGAGGAAGAGGAGGAGGAGGAAGAAGAGGAAGAAGATGATGTAATATTTTTCCCTTGAAACAAGAAAAAAAAAATCCACCCCATGACAGTGACAAGATAAGGGGAGATAACATCTGATAAGAGATGACTTTTGATGAGCGTAAACGAGGGTGGAACTGATAATAAAAGATTAGATGAACATCGCCCTCCCTTTGTTTCTGCTGGTACACTAACATTTCTGTCTGTCTATTTGTCTGTCAAGCTCCCTGTCTATCTGTCTAGCTCTCTGTCTCAGAGAGCCACAAGACTGGTCATCACTTTTACTCACATCTTCAAGCAGAGTACAGCACTTTGTCTGGATTTCTTGGGTTGTCCTAAGTAATTTATACTATGTATACTTGCATTTATGTGTACCTGTGAGACAGAGATAGACAGACAGACAGAAAGAGAGAGACAGATTGAAAGAGATAGAATGAGGGAGAAAGATAAAACACCATTGTGTATGACACCATGTTTCAAAGAGTTCCACAAGCTGCAGAACTAATAGGAATATGTTCAGTGACTGTATATTGGTATATATATTAGAGAACAATAGTAATAAACAATGTTTTGTATTGTTTGTTTTTGTAAACAAGTTTTGTAAACAATATATTGATAATTATGTTTGTGTGCTTATTGTGTTGTATACAACGAGTGTATATATGTACATATGTATATATGTACTTTGGTCTCATAGGCCACGTAAGTTATGTGAAAAAATAAAATAGTGAAAAAAACAACAAACCTTCAAATACAAGTAAACTAAAGTTTACCGGGTGAGCGGCAGTCGCCGCTGTTGCCATACGCGGCTCATTTTCTGCAAACTTTACGCCTCCATATCTCCGTAAGTATTGATGGTAAAATTTTTTTGTTTATCCTATAATGTTTAGAAAAAAAAAACTCTATTTTTTCATAAGAAAAAATAATTTTTTTTTTTTGAAATTTGGCCGACCCTGAGAACGAGTTTCGGAGAGGGCCTGTCGACCCTCAAAGGGTTAAGGACCCCAATGGAAATAAGTTAGACAGTCCTCGATGACGCACTGACTTTCTTGGGTTATCCTGGGTGGCTAACCCTCCGGGGTTAAAAATCCGAACGAAATCTTATCTCTCTTATCTTATGTTAATCTCTCTCCCCTCCTCTGAAGCAGTTTCCTCAGGTCTGGCCTCTTGCTGTTGAAGATGATCTAGCAGCTCATCAGTGGTTAGTTCTTCATTGTCCTCCTCCACCAACTCTTCCACATCCTCCCCACTAACCTCCAACCCGAAGGACTTCCCCAATGCCACAATTGATTCCTCAACTGGCATACGCCTCTCAGGGTTAGCCGCAAACCCTTCAAAATCTCTTTTGTCTACACATTCTGGCCACAGTTTCTTCCAAGCAAAATTCAAGGTCCTCTTAGTCACTCCCTCCCAAGCCTTACCTATAAGGTTTACACAATTGAGGATATTAAAATGATTTCTCCAAAACTCTCTTAGAGTCAACTGAGTTTCTGAGGTCACTACAAAGCACCTTTCAAACAGAGCTTTTGTGTACAGTTTTTTGAAGTTTGCAATAACCTGCTGGTCCATGGGCTGCAGGAGAGGAGTGGTATTAGGAGGCAAAAACTTGACATTAATAAAGCTCATGTCCCCACAAAGTCGCTCTGCCAAGTCTGTAGGATGACCATAGGCATTGTCTAACACCAGGAGGCACTTAAGGTCAAATTTCTTTTCAATTAGGTAATTTTTCACATTGGGGGCAAATGCATGGTGTAACCAGTCATAGAAAAAGTCCCTAGTGACCCATGCCTTACTGTTTGCCCTCCACAGCACACAAATTAGCCTTGAGGATATTCTTTTGCCTGAACACTCTGGGAGTTTCAGAGTGATACACCAATAAAGGCTTCACTTTGCAAACACCACTAGCATTGGCACACATTAACAGAGTAAGCCTTTCATAGGCTTATGTCCTAGGAGTGCATTTTCCTCCTGAGTAATGTAGGTCATGCTTGGTATTTTCTTCCAAAACAGGCCTGTTTTGTCACAATTAAACACTTGTTCAGGTTTCAGTCCTTCACTGTCTATGTACTCCATGAATTCATGAACATATTTTTCAGCTGCTTTGTGGTCCGAACTGGCAGCCTCACCATGCCTTATCACACTATGTATGCCACTACGCTTCTTAAATCTCTCAAACCAACCTTTGCTGGCCTTAAATTCACTCACATTATCACTAGTTGCAGGCATTTTTCTAATTAAATCCTCATGCAACTTCCTAGCCTTTTCACTTATGATCGCTTGAGAGATGCTATCTCCTGCTATCTGTTTTACGTTTATCCACACCAATAACAGTCTCTCAACATCTTCTATCACTTGCGATCTCTGTTTTGAAAACAAAGTTGCACCTTTAGCAAGAACAGCTTCCTTGACTGACGTTTTCTTTGACACAATAGAAGCGATGGTTGATTGGGGTTTACTATACAACCTGGCCAGCTCAGAGACACGCACTCCACTTTCATGCTTAGCAATGATCTCTTTCTTCATTTCCACAGTAATTCTCACCCTTATTCCTGTAGGGTTGGCACTAGAAGCTTTCTTGGGGCCCATGGTCACTTATTTTGCAGGTGAAATCACTAAAAACGCTGTAATAATACGAAATGTTCTGATTGTATGCTTGGATGCTACTGCGGAGGCTGGCTTGTAAACAATGGCACCGGCAGAACAAGTGAGGCTGGCTCAGGCCACACATAGATGCGTCTCGGACGAATCGCGTTGAACGAGTTTTTTAGCGCTGAGGCAAAACTTTAGTGATAAAATGTATCGCTAGGCGGATTTAACGTTATGTGATGCCAACGTAAGGCGGGGGTCCACTGTACGTGCATAATGTATACAGTGGACCCTCGAATTTCGAATGTACAGATTATCAAACTTTTTGAGTTTCGACTGCTTTTTTCAAACGAATTTTGTTTCGAGTATCAAACTCTACCCATCTCTCGAACTGCTGGGTACTGGACCTGTCTGCCAGCCCGCTCTGTCCACATCCCTGCGCAGGCATCGTGGGCAGTCTGGCTGTGTTGATGCTTGAGTGAACACTAACCTGTGTGCTCATTCAAACATTTCACTATTAATTCATTGTGTTTAGTGCTTGTGCAACTGTGAAATAAACTACCATGGGCCCAAAGAAACTTGTTAGTGGTACCCCTGTGGTAAAGAAAGTGAGAAACACCATAGACGTGAAGAAGGAAATAATACAAAAATATGAGAATGGCGTGAGACTTGTTGAGCTTGCCAGGATGTACGGCAAAAACAAGTCAACTATCCCTTCTATCTTGGCAAAGAAAGAGCAAATCAAGGAAGTTGATGTTGTGAAAGGTGTTGATATGTTATCCAAAAATAGACCACAGACAGTTGATCAGGTTGAGAAGTTGTTGCTGGTGTGGATCAAGGATATACAGATGGAACGTGATAGTGTTTCAGAGACGGTTATTTATGAAAAGGCAAGGAAGTTGCATGCCGACCTGGAAAACACCAGGAACCAGTGAATTTAAGGCCAGAAAAGGCTGGTTTGAAAGATTTAAGAAGTGTAGTGGCATACACAATGTTGTAAGGCATGGTGAGGCAGCCAGTTCAGACAAACGGGCAGCTGAGGAGTTTATACAGGAGTTTAAGAGGTACGCAGACACTGAAAAATTCAAACCCCAACAAGTGTTCAGTTGTGACAAAACAGGCCTGTTTTGGAAGAAAATGCCAAAGAGGACCTACATCACACAGGAGAAAAAGGCACTGCCAGGACACAAGCCTATGAAAGACAGGCTAACTCTTTGTTCTGTGCTAATGGAACAGATTAATTGTACAGTGGACCCCCGGTATTCGATATTAATCCGTTCCTGAGAGCTCATCGAATACCGATATCGAAAACCGAATCAATTTTCCTCATAAGAAATAATGAAAATCAAATTAATCCGTGCAAGACACCCAAAAGTGTGAAAAAAAAAATTTACTACATGAAATATTAAGTTTAATGCAATAGAATAATTACAATAACAATAAAATAATTGACACTTACCTTTAATGAAGATCTGGTGATGATTGATGGGATGGAAGGAGGGGAGAGGTGTTAGTGTTTAGAAGGGGAATCCCCTTCCATTAGGACTTGAGGTAGCAAGTCCTTTTCCAGGGTTACTTCCCTTCTTCTTTTAATGCCACTAGGACCAGCTTGAGAGTCACTGGACCTCTGTCGCACAACAAATCTGTCCATAGAGCTCTGTACCTCCCGTTCCTTTACGATTTGTCTAAAATGGGCTACAACATTGTCATTGTAATAGCTGTGTTAGGGTGATTTTCATCCATAAAGGTTTGTACTTCAACCCACTGTGCACACATTTCCTTAATTTTTGAAGTAGGCACAATGTATTCCACAACTGGTATAGGCTTCTCAGGGTTAGCCCCAAACCCTTCAAAATCTTTCTTAATTTCCATACTAATTCTCACCCTTTTTACCACAGGGTTGGCACTAGAAGCTTTCTTGGGGCCCATGGTGACTTATTTTGCAGAAACAAGCACCAAACACAGTGATAATATGGAATGTACCGAATGTATCCTTAGATGCGCGCACACTGGCTGGCTTGTAAACACTGGCACACAAGGGGCAGTTCAGGCCACATGTGGACAGGTCTCGTACGAATCATATCGAATACCGGGTTTTCAATCGAATACCGAGGAATTTTTTTTGCGATATAATGCATCGAATACCGGATTTATCGAATACCGATGCCATTGAATACCGGGGGTCCACTGTATTTCCATTATTTCTTATGGGAAACATTGGTTCGACTTTAGAACTAGCTCCTGGAACAGATTAAGTTCGAAACTCAAGGGTCCACTGTATATGTCCACTCACTGTATGCAACACACTAACTGCACAAACATTGTTATCATTATATTGTTGACAAAATCTGTTTACACAAACCCACACTACTTTCCTCACCACTGATATAGCCTTCCCCACTACCCACACTGTCCTCCCCACCACCCACACTGCCTTCCCCACCACCCATGCCATCTTCCCCACTACCCACACTGCCTTCCCCACCACCCATGCCATCTTCCCCACTACCCACACTGGCTTCTCCACTACCCACTACCCACACTATCTTCCCCACTACCCACACTATCTTCCCCACTACCCACACTGCCTTCCTCACCACCCATGCTATCTTCCCCACCACCCACATGGAAATAAGTCACTTTGTCTGACTTTTTTGAGTTATCCTAGGTAATCTACACATATGCTATGTTGTTTACTGTTACGTTGGTATGTCTTATTACTTTGATGGTAAGGTTCTCACCACATGTTCCAGTGTGGGGTAGCTTCTACTTAATGGCCCCACCTGTCTAGGGGTAATACTTACATCATGGCTGATCATCCCAAGTGTCTCCGACACCCCCTCACCAGCCCTCTTCACAGGTTATGCAAACCACTACCACAAAAACACAACTGTATTCTCAATAGATATGTACAGAACACACAATCACAGCCTCCACCTTCAAAACAAAATCCACACACTCCACGCCCGCGCTCCACATGGTGTGCTGCAACAACTCCCATCCCCCACTCTTCCTGACACAACTCTGGGCCAACCAGTGTTTTGACACACTCCAGTCACCCCGGGCATGGTGGCCAAAACTTAAATTACAAAAACTCACCCCTGGAGCACACATGATGCCCCAAAAGACAGGAGAAGGACCCAGAGACCCTGCCAGGCTGAAGGTCAGCCACAGAGAGACCGAGTCAGTGAGAGCCTGGCTAAGCTCCTCCCACCAAAACAAAAGACTGTTGCCAAGCACAATTCTCCAGTTACCACAATTCTACCACCTCTTAATTTTACTTTTACAAAAAGAAATACAACTTTATAAACTACTTATTTAAATTGTGTGTTTATGTGTCTATAGTATAACCTATTATATTGAGAAAAATAGGTTTGACCCAGCTGCCTCTCAGTCATAAGGTTGATCAGTCCTTCTGACATTTAGAGCAAAGTCCCCATCAATTCAATATAATTAGGTATTATTATAGTAACTGTTACTTATAAATACATGTTGGGTCCTATAGCCCCATAACACCCCCACCTCCAGACGAAGTCTCACAAAAGCTAGCCGTGTCCCTCAGGATACGGCTAGTAAAAAGTATATTGCTTAAGTCTGAAGGCGGTAAACAAGACTACTAGAAATGCTACATATTTCCTAGCACCATAACTACTCTTCACTTTACTGTTATTTACAACAGATTGCAGAATTTTTTAGAAAAGCATTTTAACCATACCCATATACTCATGGGTGTAACTATTTACAATTTTAGTGGCTTTTAAACAATACACATTACAATGCAAAAATTGCACACAATGCCCACTGTGAAAGCCCGCACCAACAGGCCTGTGCCTCTGCTACGGTAATCCAGCAAGCAACTGGTACTCCAGGGTGGCATCTTCCTGATCAGGAGACGAGAGTAGAGCCAAACCCAGAGCAGTCAGGTGTACACCAGGCAGGAAACTTCACAAAACATGTCAAGGTGTCTCTCACTTGGTGGCCGAACCAAACAGTGAGACTTCCAGTCAACACTCACGATCCTTAACATGGTCAGGCACTCAAGCCCATCTTCCGAGGTCCCACTCCACACAGATCCTCCAAACTTATGAAGAGGAGGCTGACATAGAATATGGAGGGGTCCAGGGGACCACAAAGGCAAACCGTCGGGCCGTTTTGTATATAGAGCACACCAAGACACAACATCACATACCTTCCTGAACGTCTCATGTTACCGAAGGTTGTCAACTACTGCCTCAACTCACATTTACGTACACACTGACCCTCGTCACACTTTTGGCTCTGACTCGACCCCTTCACAGTCAGATGGCAGGTAGAGAGTACTCAGGCTCGCTGAGAGTTCACCACTGCAAAAACAACAAGGTCAGCACAAGACAAACACTATGTACAAAGTACGCACCATGCATCTACATGAAACATCTAGAGAGAGCATCAGCAACCACATTCTCTGAGGCTTTTATATATTTGACTTCCAAATTAAAAGGCTGTAGGAACAAAGCCCATTTTAAGAGTCTGATTTTAGTCACTATCACAGGAACAGGATGAAGAGATCCTGAGACATGTACAAATGCTGAATAGCCAGCCCCAAAATGAAAATTTTCTTTCCTGTGGTAAAATGTTGACATTTAAACTTAGAAGGTTGTTCATAGACAGTAACAGCTCTGCAACCTCTCGCAGTGCAACAACAAACACCAAAGACATCTCTTTGCACCCAGGTTGGATACATCAGGTTTACACAAACACCATCACGTTCCATCTCACACACAAATTTCAAACACACAATGAACACAATTTGCATTACACACATTAAAATGGTGCTTGAACACAGACCATGGAAATCACATCTTCCATGTTTTAGCTTATTTAAAATGTTTGCATCTTTTAGTGCATAAGTATCAATCTTTCTAATTCTGTAAACCTTAGTTGTTAAACGTACTCTGTGGTAGTCAGTGTTTATGCCCAGGGTGCCATCTAATTTGGGAACCATGAAGCATGGGAATGCCCACTGACTCTCACTAAGCACTACAAACTGGTGTTGGAAGAATTTCACTTCTTCCTCCATCTCCAATTTTTCATACAGATTTTTCCCACACAAAAATTGTTGAATTGGCTCAGTTTCCTTAACAATTTCCTCATTGAGTTTCAACTTTTCCCCATTACTGACATCCCAAACTTTTATAAAGTTCCAAGGTGGCTGAGCCAACTCTCCAACATTTTTCTCATTAAAACCAAGCATGCATTTCCCAAAATCTTTTACACATGTTATTTCTTAAATACACTTTTGGTATTTCATACAGATTATTGTTTTGCAGCCCTTTACCTTCCATTAAAACATTGGTCTCTCTGAATTTTTGACATAACTTCAAACCCTTTAACCGGTTATTGTGTACACTATACTCATTCTTTTCTTGCTTGGGGGTGTGTGTTTTATATCTAACCCCTGGGAACTTCCCCCACAACATGTTCAGCTCACAGCAACTTGCTATACAGATTTTCACATGAATTGGCTCCAGTATCAGCACTTCCTCTCCAGCCTCCAGAGTATCATGGTCCATATATGGTCCCACATCATCATCCTGGTCTGGTTGATGAGCACGTTCACTGGTACCATCCACCTCATACGAGCCAAACAGTATCTGAAACTGAGAAAAAGCTCCGAGGGGGGAGCATCACCATCATCCCCAAGCCAATAGCTCAGAGATTCCAGAGTGCTTCCCCACTCAGCAAATACAAAGAAAGGGATCATCTCATCCCAGTTGTTAGTATTGTCTATACCATAGGCTTGCATCATTGTCTTGAGGGTTTGATGTAATTTCTCTATTTCCCCTTTAGATGGAGAGTGATACACAGTTGAACACTGAGGCTCTACTTTTAGTCCCTTCAAAACATTTCTAAAAGACTTAGAGGTAAAGTTAGATCCTTGATCTGTTTATGCTGCTTGAAGAAAACCAACATGACAAAAGAACTTCATCAAAACCCTTAAGACTACATGAGCAGTTATCTTATGCAGAGGGACTGCTTCCAGGTACCTGGTAGTGGAGCAAATGATTGTTAGTAAATAATTATTTCCCATTCTGGTCCTTGGGAGTGGGCCAACGACATCCACTACCAGCTTGCTGAAGGGTTCACCTGGTGCTGAAATCGGCTGAAGGGGAACAGGTTTAATACTTCGACTAGGTTTCCCTATAATTTGAAAGGCATGATAGGTCTCAATATGCTCTCTGACAGTCTCCCACAGCTGAGACCAGAAGAAATGCCTGGAAACCTTGGACATCACCACCTGGGGACAAAGCCCTTGTTCTCCTTCCATCGATACTGCAAACAGAGGTGAATTCTTTATAAGAGTTTCCTCCCTGAAATGAAAACACTTATTTAACTGTAAAATCTCTTCCTCAGCAACAGCGACATTTTCCTGCACAGAAATTAATTGCACCCTAGCAGGTGCAGCCTCTCTCACACTATTTAACTGATCCATTCTCCAATCATGCTCAGCTCTGGCTGGAACATCCTTTTCTTCAGTTGACTGCAGTTCAACATCAGAAAGCAGAGTTACCAAACTTAAGCCCTCACCATCCTCATGAGAAATATCATGAAGACTGTTGGTAGCATGATCATGAGCCATACTTCTCATGGTGGAACCATCAGGGAGAAGGTCTGGCAGGGTTTTCCTAGCCATTTCCTCCCAACATTTCGGACTTGGTTTCCCCCAAACTAGTTGTTCCTCACTGTCTAACAGGCCCATAACATTATTCCCTAATAAGAGGTCGACCCCTTCGAAGGGAATTTCATCGGAGATACCTACAGGGAGATAGCCAACTTGGTATGCAGATTCTACCCATAATTTGTGTACAGGTGTCCTTATGGTTGAACCCGTAATACCCTTCAACAATATATCTACCCCAGTATAGGTATCCTTAGACACTGGCAGCACTCCAGCACGTAGCAAAGAGTAGGTGCTACATCCATCTCTCAAGGACAGTATGTTCTCAACTCTGCCTACATCCTTTTGCAAACCAACTGCGGACCTACTAGAAAATATACACATCCTGGGGTCTAGATCCAAAGGTTCCTCCTCACCTTGCCTTGAAGACCTAATGCAGGCAACTGGATGTATCTCTGCAGTTAGAGTCCTCTGGGGTGGTTCCTCCCTTTCCTGATCTCGCCGCCTTGACCAGCAAAACTTTTGTGTGTGTCCAGTTTTGTTACAGTAATAACAGATAAAACTCTTAAAGGTATTTTTACCATTTGGTGTAGGACTGGTACTGTTTACTCGAGGACCTGAAACATTATCTGATTGTCTAGGTAAACTTTGAACTCCAGCTGACTTACCTTTTCCTTCTATTTTATAGGGCACCTCAGCCTTCATTTGTTCCTGAAAATTCTTGTCCCACTTACCTTTATGACCATAGGACTTGGAGTAAGGTTTAGAACGAGTGGGGAAATTTTCAGAAGCAGCATGACTGTTTTTACTTACCAATTCCCTGCGAGCCAAGAATCGGTCACCTAGATCCAGTGCTTCTGAAAGATTTTCTGGGTTTTTGTCCTCCAAATATTCTCTGAGGTCAACAGGGATTGTATTGTACAATTCCTCATGAACCATCAGATCTACTAATTTGTTATAGTCTTTATTAACTCCTTTGGAACAAACCCATTTCTTAAAAAGGAACAGTTTCTCATTCCCAAACTCAGTTAAGGTCTGCCCATCCTGAAATTTTTGATTCCTGAACTTTTGTCTATATTTCTCAGGTATCATTTGGTATGCAAGCAATACTTCCTCTTTAATCTTATCATAATCAGAAAAATCTTGCCCCTCCAGAGTCTCTACTCTCTGGAATCCTTTACCCACAAGTTGTGTGCGAACTAGGGTAGCCCACTTCTGTTTGGGCCATCCTTGCTCCAAAGCAGTCTTCTCAAAAAAAGAAAAATATCTATCTGGGTCACTCTCTGTAAACTTAGGGACAAAATTTGCAGCTTTAGTTATGTTAAAGTACTGCTCAGGCTCTTGTTCTGAACCTCCTAACCTCTGACGTTCTTTCTCCTTAGCTTTCATTAATTTCATTTCAGCCTCTAGTACAGCTAATTTCAGTCTCATTCTCTCCATTTCCATATCACCTGGAGTAGGTGATTCCTCATCTTCACTATTAACAGGCATGTTTACTGATGAATTATTACCTTCTTCCCTGAAGCCTAAAAAATCTGAAGACTCATCTTCTGACATAGTTTTATCTTTAAACACTTGCTTCCCTCTTACAGTATCAGTGGACAAAGTTTTCCCACAGGCACATAAAATAACACAAATTGAATGTAAACTATGCACATAGCACTTACCATAACCACAACAAAAATGTGTTACTCCCTTTCCCCCACCTTAGGAGAAAAACAACCTGTAAACTAATATATGAAAACAACACTTCCACTGACACCACCTTGGTAAATCTTCTACCAGAAACATGCAACTGTTATTACCCCCATACCAGCACATATAGTTCAAAGAATGTTTTGAGTTATTTTAGCAGTCAAATAAGTATCCCGGTCAAGCTCCCATGTTACGTTGGTTTGTCCCTTATTACTTTGATTGTAAGGTTCTCACTACATGTTCTAGTGTGGGGGTAGCTTTTACTTAATGGCCCCACCTGTCTAGGGGTAATACTTACATCATGGCTGATCATCCCGAGTGTCTCCGACACCCTCTCACCAGCCCTCTTCACAGGTTATGCAAACCACTACCACAAAAACACAACTGTATTCTCAATAGATATGTACAGAACACACAATCACAGCCTCCACCTTCAAAACAAAATCCACACACTCCACGCCCGCGCTCCACATGGTGTGCTGCAACAACTCCCGTCCCCCACTCTTCCTGACACAACTCTGGGCCAACCAGTGTTTTGACACACTCCAGTCACCCCGGGCATGGTGGCCAAAACTTAAATTACAAAAACTCACCCCTGGAGCACACATGATGCCCCAAAAGACAGGAGAAGGACCCAGAGACCCTGCCAGGCTGAAGGTCAGCCACAGAGAGACCGAGTCAGTGAGAGCCTGGCTAAGCTCCTCCCACCAAAACAAAAGACTGTTGCCAAGCACAATTCTCCAGTTACCACAATTCTACCACCTCTTAATTTTACTTTTACAAAAAGAAATACAACTTTATAAACTACTTATTTAAATTGTGTGTTTATGTGTCTATAGTATAACCTATTATATTGAGAAAAATAGGTTTGACCCAGCTGCCTCTCAGTCATAAGGTTGATCAGTCCTTCTGACATTTAGAGCAAAGTCCCCATCAATTCAATATAATTAGGTATTATTATAGTAACTGTTACTTATAAATACATGTTGGGTCCTATAGCCCCATAACACCCCCACCTCCAGACGAAGTCTCACAAAAGCTAGCCGTGTCCCTCAGGATACGGCTAGTAAAAAGTATATTGCTTAAGTCTGAAGGCGGTAAACAAGACTACTAGAAATGCTACATATTTCCTAGCACCATAACTACTCTTCACTTTACTGTTATTTACAACAGATTGCAGAATTTTTTAGAAAAGCATTTTAACCATACCCATATACTCATGGGTGTAACTATTTACAATTTTAGTGGCTTTTAAACAATACACATTACAATGCAAAAATTGCACACAATGCCCACTGTGAAAGCCCGCACCAACAGGCCTGTGCCTCTGCTACGGTAATCCAGCAAGCAACTGGTACTCCAGGGTGGCATCTTCCTGATCAGGAGACGAGAGTAGAGCCAAACCCAGAGCAGTCAGGTGTACACCAGGCAGGAAACTTCACAAAACATGTCAAGGTGTCTCTCACTTGGTGGCCGAACCAAACAGTGAGACTTCCAGTCAACACTCACGATCCTTAACATGGTCAGGCACTCAAGCCCATCTTCCGAGGTCCCACTCCACACAGATCCTCCAAACTTATGAAGAGGAGGCTGACATAGAATATGGAGGGGTCCAGGGGACCACAAAGGCAAACCGTCGGGCCGTTTTGTATATAGAGCACACCAAGACACAACATCACATACCTTCCTGAACGTCTCATGTTACCGAAGGTTGTCAACTACTGCCTCAACTCACATTTACGTACACACTGACCCTCGTCACACTTTTGGCTCTGACTCGACCCCTTCACAGTCAGATGGCAGGTAGAGAGTACTCAGGCTCGCTGAGAGTTCACCACTGCAAAAACAACAAGGTCAGCACAAGACAAACACTATGTACAAAGTACGCACCATGCATCTACATGAAACATCTAGAGAGAGCATCAGCAACCACATTCTCTGAGGCTTTTATATATTTGACTTCCAAATTAAAAGGCTGTAGGAACAAAGCCCATTTTAAGAGTCTGATTTTAGTCACTATCACAGGAACAGGATGAAGAGATCCTGAGACATGTACAAATGCTGAATAGCCAGCCCCAAAATGAAAATTTTCTTTCCTGTGGTAAAATGTTGACATTTAAACTTAGAAGGTTGTTCATAGACAGTAACAGCTCTGCAACCTCTCGCAGTGCAACAACAAACACCAAAGACATCTCTTTGCACCCAGGTTGGATACATCAGGTTTACACAAACACCATCACGTTCCATCTCACACACAAATTTCAAACACACAATGAACACAATTTGCATTACACACATTAAAATGGTGCTTGAACACAGACCATGGAAATCACATCTTCCATGTTTTAGCTTATTTAAAATGTTTGCATCTTTTAGTGCATAAGTATCAATCTTTCTAATTCTGTAAACCTTAGTTGTTAAACGTACTCTGTGGTAGTCAGTGTTTATGCCCAGGGTGCCATCTAATTTGGGAACCATGAAGCATGGGAATGCCCACTGACTCTCACTAAGCACTACAAACTGGTGTTGGAAGAATTTCACTTCTTCCTCCATCTCCAATTTTTCATACAGATTTTTCCCACACAAAAATTGTTGAATTGGCTCAGTTTCCTTAACAATTTCCTCATTGAGTTTCAACTTTTCCCCATTACTGACATCCCAAACTTTTATAAAGTTCCAAGGTGGCTGAGCCAACTCTCCAACATTTTTCTCATTAAAACCAAGCATGCATTTCCCAAAATCTTTTACACATGTTATTTCTTAAATACACTTTTGGTATTTCATACAGATTATTGTTTTGCAGCCCTTTACCTTCCATTAAAACATTGGTCTCTCTGAATTTTTGACATAACTTCAAACCCTTTAACCGGTTATTGTGTACACTATACTCATTCTTTTCTTGCTTGGGGGTGTGTGTTTTATATCTAACCCCTGGGAACTTCCCCCACAACATGTTCAGCTCACAGCAACTTGCTATACAGATTTTCACATGAATTGGCTCCAGTATCAGCACTTCCTCTCCAGCCTCCAGAGTATCATGGTCCATATATGGTCCCACATCATCATCCTGGTCTGGTTGATGAGCACGTTCACTGGTACCATCCACCTCATACGAGCCAAACAGTATCTGAAACTGAGAAAAAGCTCCGAGGGGGGAGCATCACCATCATCCCCAAGCCAATAGCTCAGAGATTCCAGAGTGCTTCCCCACTCAGCAAATACAAAGAAAGGGATCATCTCATCCCAGTTGTTAGTATTGTCTATACCATAGGCTTGCATCATTGTCTTGAGGGTTTGATGTAATTTCTCTATTTCCCCTTTAGATGGAGAGTGATACACAGTTGAACACTGAGGCTCTACTTTTAGTCCCTTCAAAACATTTCTAAAAGACTTAGAGGTAAAGTTAGATCCTTGATCTGTTTATGCTGCTTGAAGAAAACCAACATGACAAAAGAACTTCATCAAAACCCTTAAGACTACATGAGCAGTTATCTTATGCAGAGGGACTGCTTCCAGGTACCTGGTAGTGGAGCAAATGATTGTTAGTAAATAATTATTTCCCATTCTGGTCCTTGGGAGTGGGCCAACGACATCCACTACCAGCTTGCTGAAGGGTTCACCTGGTGCTGAAATCGGCTGAAGGGGAACAGGTTTAATACTTCGACTAGGTTTCCCTATAATTTGAAAGGCATGATAGGTCTCAATATGCTCTCTGACAGTCTCCCACAGCTGAGACCAGAAGAAATGCCTGGAAACCTTGGACATCACCACCTGGGGACAAAGCCCTTGTTCTCCTTCCATCGATACTGCAAACAGAGGTGAATTCTTTATAAGAGTTTCCTCCCTGAAATGAAAACACTTATTTAACTGTAAAATCTCTTCCTCAGCAACAGCGACATTTTCCTGCACAGAAATTAATTGCACCCTAGCAGGTGCAGCCTCTCTCACACTATTTAACTGATCCATTCTCCAATCATGCTCAGCTCTGGCTGGAACATCCTTTTCTTCAGTTGACTGCAGTTCAACATCAGAAAGCAGAGTTACCAAACTTAAGCCCTCACCATCCTCATGAGAAATATCATGAAGACTGTTGGTAGCATGATCATGAGCCATACTTCTCATGGTGGAACCATCAGGGAGAAGGTCTGGCAGGGTTTTCCTAGCCATTTCCTCCCAACATTTCGGACTTGGTTTCCCCCAAACTAGTTGTTCCTCACTGTCTAACAGGCCCATAACATTATTCCCTAATAAGAGGTCGACCCCTTCGAAGGGAATTTCATCGGAGATACCTACAGGGAGATAGCCAACTTGGTATGCAGATTCTACCCATAATTTGTGTACAGGTGTCCTTATGGTTGAACCCGTAATACCCTTCAACAATATATCTACCCCAGTATAGGTATCCTTAGACACTGGCAGCACTCCAGCACGTAGCAAAGAGTAGGTGCTACATCCATCTCTCAAGGACAGTATGTTCTCAACTCTGCCTACATCCTTTTGCAAACCAACTGCGGACCTACTAGAAAATATACACATCCTGGGGTCTAGATCCAAAGGTTCCTCCTCACCTTGCCTTGAAGACCTAATGCAGGCAACTGGATGTATCTCTGCAGTTAGAGTCCTCTGGGGTGGTTCCTCCCTTTCCTGATCTCGCCGCCTTGACCAGCAAAACTTTTGTGTGTGTCCAGTTTTGTTACAGTAATAACAGATAAAACTCTTAAAGGTATTTTTACCATTTGGTGTAGGACTGGTACTGTTTACTCGAGGACCTGAAACATTATCTGATTGTCTAGGTAAACTTTGAACTCCAGCTGACTTACCTTTTCCTTCTATTTTATAGGGCACCTCAGCCTTCATTTGTTCCTGAAAATTCTTGTCCCACTTACCTTTATGACCATAGGACTTGGAGTAAGGTTTAGAACGAGTGGGGAAATTTTCAGAAGCAGCATGACTGTTTTTACTTACCAATTCCCTGCGAGCCAAGAATCGGTCACCTAGATCCAGTGCTTCTGAAAGATTTTCTGGGTTTTTGTCCTCCAAATATTCTCTGAGGTCAACAGGGATTGTATTGTACAATTCCTCATGAACCATCAGATCTACTAATTTGTTATAGTCTTTATTAACTCCTTTGGAACAAACCCATTTCTTAAAAAGGAACAGTTTCTCATTCCCAAACTCAGTTAAGGTCTGCCCATCCTGAAATTTTTGATTCCTGAACTTTTGTCTATATTTCTCAGGTATCATTTGGTATGCAAGCAATACTTCCTCTTTAATCTTATCATAATCAGAAAAATCTTGCCCCTCCAGAGTCTCTACTCTCTGGAATCCTTTACCCACAAGTTGTGTGCGAACTAGGGTAGCCCACTTCTGTTTGGGCCATCCTTGCTCCAAAGCAGTCTTCTCAAAAAAAGAAAAATATCTATCTGGGTCACTCTCTGTAAACTTAGGGACAAAATTTGCAGCTTTAGTTATGTTAAAGTACTGCTCAGGCTCTTGTTCTGAACCTCCTAACCTCTGACGTTCTTTCTCCTTAGCTTTCATTAATTTCATTTCAGCCTCTAGTACAGCTAATTTCAGTCTCATTCTCTCCATTTCCATATCACCTGGAGTAGGTGATTCCTCATCTTCACTATTAACAGGCATGTTTACTGATGAATTATTACCTTCTTCCCTGAAGCCTAAAAAATCTGAAGACTCATCTTCTGACATAGTTTTATCTTTAAACACTTGCTTCCCTCTTACAGTATCAGTGGACAAAGTTTTCCCACAGGCACATAAAATAACACAAATTGAATGTAAACTATGCACATAGCACTTACCATAACCACAACAAAAATGTGTTACTCCCTTTCCCCCACCTTAGGAGAAAAACAACCTGTAAACTAATATATGAAAACAACACTTCCACTGACACCACCTTGGTAAATCTTCTACCAGAAACATGCAACTGTTATTACCCCCATACCAGCACATATAGTTCAAAGAATGTTTTGAGTTATTTTAGCAGTCAAATAAGTATCCCGGTCAAGCTCCCATGTTACGTTGGTTTGTCCCTTATTACTTTGATTGTAAGGTTCTCACTACATGTTCTAGTGTGGGGGTAGCTTTTACTTAATGGCCCCACCTGTCTAGGGGTAATACTTACATCATGGCTGATCATCCCGAGTGTCTCCGACACCCTCTCACCAGCCCTCTTCACAGGTTATGCAAACCACTACCACAAAAACACAACTGTATTCTCAATAGATATGTACAGAACACACAATCACAGCCTCCACCTTCAAAACAAAATCCACACACTCCACGCCCGCGCTCCACATGGTGTGCTGCAACAACTCCCGTCCCCCACTCTTCCTGACACAACTCTGGGCCAACCAGTGTTTTGACACACTCCAGTCACCCCGGGCATGGTGGCCAAAACTTAAATTACAAAAACTCACCCCTGGAGCACACATGATGCCCCAAAAGACAGGAGAAGGACCCAGAGACCCTGCCAGGCTGAAGGTCAGCCACAGAGAGAGAGAGTCAGTGAGAGCCTGGCTAAGCTCCTCCCACCAAAACAAAAGACTGTTGCCAAGCACAATTCTCCAGTTACCACAATTCTACCACCTCTTAATTTTACTTTTACAAAAAGAAATACAACTTTATAAACTACTTATTTAAATTGTGTGTTTAAGTGTCAATAGTATAACCTATTATATTGAGAAAAATAGGTTTGACCCAGCTGCCTCTCAGTCATAAGGTTGATCAGTCCTTCTGACATTTAGAGCAAAGTCCCCATCAATTCAATATAATTAGGTATTATTATAGTAACTGTTACTTATAAATACATGTTGGGTCCTATAGCCCCATAACATTTACATAAACCCACGTTGCCTTCCCCACTACTCACACTGCCTTCCCCACCACCCACATGGAAATAAGTCACTTTGACTTTTTTGGGTTATCCTAGGTAATCTGCACATATGTTGCGATGTTTACACAAACCCACGCTGCCTTCCCCACTACCGACACTGCCTTCCCCACGACCCACACTGTCTACCACCCCGCCAACTATGCTGTCTTCCCCACCACCCACATCAAAGTAAGTCACTTTGTCTGGCTTTTTTGGTGGAAGGTTGATAATTGTCTGGGTTTTCAGCAGTATTTCTGGTATCCTGGCCATTGCTTTCTGTCACAAATTCCTCAAAACCACGAGATTCATCTTCACTAACACTTCAATCTGTGTTAGAACTATCACTTGGGAAGAGAAGAGTCCCAATTTGCCGGAGAGTGAGATATTCCTTACTGCTAGGCTTGGTGATGGAGGCATATTGAATTAGCACTCCCACAGTGCAATGCAGGTGCCCCAATTTTTTTCATACTGCACACATTGACCAAGCAGACCTATTCTCTCACATGCAGGCCTACCAGCTTTCTTCCACTAGATTTGAAGGTGTTAGAATTTTGGTGTAGTATTATGGGAGCGACACTGGCTCTTGAGCCAGAATACTACACGACTGACACTGAAAGGGTTAACATGTTGCACAAATGAATAATAAAGATAAACTCACCAAGAGTTAGTTGCATTCCACTTTAAATTTATAATTTTATACAGCATCTCCTCATTTAACAACTGAGTTCTATTCCTAACACAGTGGACCCCCACCTTACGATATTAATCCATTCCTGAGAGCTCATCGTATGCCGAAATTATTGTAAGGCGAAATAATTTTCCCCATAAGAAATAATGGAAATCAAATCAATCCGTGCAAGACACCCCAAAGTATGACAAAATAAAATTTTTTACCACATGAAATATTAATTTTAATACACACAAACTGAAGAAGACATGCACAGTTAATACTCTAATAAGAGTAGAATACATGACACTTACCTTTATTGAAGATCTGGTGATGATTGATGGGATGGGAGGAGGGGAGAATATGGAAGTTGTTATTGTTTAGAAGGGGAATCCCCTTCCATTAGGACTTGAGGTAGCAAGTCCTTTTCTGGGGTTACTTCCCTTCTTCTTTTAATGCCACTAGGACCAGCTTGAGAGTCACTGGACCTCTGTCGCACAACATATCTGTCCATAGAGCTCTGTACCTCTCGTTCCTTTATGATTTGTCTAAAGTGGCTCACAACATTGTCATTGTAATAGTCACCAGCACGGCTTGCAATAGCTGTGTGAGGGCGATTTTCATCCATAAAGGTTTGCAGTTCAACCCACTTTGCACACATTTCCTTAATCTCTTTTTTTCAATTCCATACTAATTCTCACCCTTTTTACCAGAGTTGGCATTAGAAGCTTTCTTGGGGTCCATGGTGACTTATTTTGCAGTTACAAGCACTAAAAACACTGGGATAATGTGAAATGTACCGAATGTATGCATAGATGTGACCGCACTGGCTGGCTTGTAAACACTGGCGCTGAGGCCACACATTTGACGCGTCCTGGACGAGTCACGTAAGGCGAGTTTTTTAGCTTGAGGTGAGGCAAAATTTTTGCGTTAAAATGTATCGTATGGCGGATTTAACGTAACGCGATGCCATCGTAAGGCGGGAGTCCACTGTACCTTGTCAATAAACAAATTCGTCTCTAAACGAGGAGCATACTATAATGGCAGTGGGTTTAAGTCAGCCATCTTTGATATTGCTGCAATGTCACCCTTGAACCATTTAAAATATTTTTAGTATATTTTTAAACGTTTATAGTGTACTGTATATTGTAATAAACAAAATAGAGGAAATCAGCTCTAATATACATTATTTAGGTATGAATACTGGTCAGAGAGCCCATCGTAAGTCCGAGGCATCGGTAAATGAGTGCCTTTCTCATTACATTTTTTTTAGATTCTATGGAACATTCCATTACAGAATAATAAATATTAAATAATAAACCTGAAAATATATGACTGAAGTTTCATGACTTTACAGTGTATGTCTTACATAAAATCTATTACAGAAAATTTATAAATTTAACAAAGCTTCAATACATCTGATATTGTGAAATTACTCATGTTACAATAGCCAAAAAATTGTGCAAGTACTGGGCACTGTGCCACCATCCTTGTAACTGTAACTTATGACTATGCACACTTAGTAAATATAGGTCAGCAGTAGCAAGGAAGCTAAGTTGGTACTCAATGCACATTACACAATTTAATGATGAGAAATTATGAACTCGATAAAACTGGAAGATAATGAGGTTCTGAGTAGGGTAAATAGGAGAGATAGGGATGCATGATGTCATCATTGTTGTTTCATATATTTCCAGAATGGGTTGTAAAAGAAGTGAATGTTGGGGTGTTGAAAAGAAGCATAGGACTGAAGGATAATGGATCTGATATGAAACTGGAGTTGTCACAGTTACTCTTTGCCATTGACAGTTCTTTGGAAGATTATGAAGGGACATTAAAAAGATTAGTGAATGAATTTTTTGAGGGGTAAATTAAAGGAAATTAAAATTTTACACAGGAAAGAACACTGTGATGAAAGTAACAAGAAACCTAGATAGTGAAAGACTGGATATCAGGGTGGAGGGAGAGAGCAAGAAAGATGTGAAAGTAGATAGCTGGTAGTAGATGGGTATATGAATAATAGAGTGAGCCATAAAGTAGACAGGGGTTAAAAGATAGGTGTTGATGCAGCCAAAATTTTATCCCGGATTTCGGCTGTCAACTCAGAAATCAGCCATATTGAACGTGTAATATATCACTCTTGAGAAAATTAACCCTTAAACTGTCCAAACATAGATCTACATTTGCACGCATAGCACTGACGTACGAACCACAGCCTGTTTGGTCAGGTACTGACTTTAGGTGCCTGTCCAGTGCCTTCTTGAAGATAGCCAGGGGTCTATTCGTAATCCCCCTAACGTATGCTGGGAGGCATCCCCCTTACGTATGCTGGGCCCTGGACACTTACTGTGTTGCCTCTCAGTGTACTCGTGACACCCCTGCTTTTCATCAGGGGAATGTTGCATCTCCTGCCGAGTCTTTTGCTTTCATATGGAGTGATTTTTTTGTGCTGGTTTGGTACCAATCCCTGCAGGGCCTTCCAAGTGTATATTATCATGTATCTCTCTCGCCTGCATTCCAGGGAATACAGATCAAGGACCTTCAACTATTTCCAGTAGTTTAGGTGCCTTATCGCACTTATGTGTGCCGTGAAAGTTCTTTGTACACTCTCCAGGTCTGCAATGTTGCCAGCCTTGAAGGAGGCAATTAGTGTACAGCAGTATTCCAGCCTAGAGAGCACAAGCGATTTGAAGAGAATCATCATGGGCTTGGCGTCCTTAGTTTGGAAGGTTCTCATTATCCATCCTATCATTTTCCTAGCAGATGAGGTAGATACATTGTTGTGGTCTTTGAAGGCAAGATCCTCTGACATTATCACTCCCAAGTCCTTCACATTACTTTTCCTCCCTACTGTATGGTTAGAATTTGCGGTATACCCTGACATATTTTTAATTTCTTCAAGTTTTCCATATCTGAGTAGTTGAAATTTCTCCTCGTTGAACTTCATATTGTTGGTAGATAAGACACATAGGCAACATTTAGGCAACTTTATTCCGAAACGTTTCGCCTACACAGTAGGCTTCTTCAGTCAAGTACAGAAAGTAGGCAGGAGCAGTAGAGATGTGAAAACAATGTAATCAGTCCAACACCCTTGAAGTCGTAGATTTGAGGTTGTCAGTCCCTCAGCCTGGAGAAGTTTTGTTCCAAAGTCTGGAATTAACTGAAGATCAAGCGACAGTGTTGAGATTTAAATACTGTCCGAAGGAGAGGGGCAGAGTAGAAGTAGTAGTAGTGAGAATGTAGCCACTGAGAGGTCACGTCCATCTCAGATTGGTATTGTATACCATTTGATATTCACTCAACTTCATATTGTTTTGAGTGGCCCATTCAAAGAGTTGGTTGATGTCTGCACAGTATTAAAAAATCTGGGAGCACATATTACCTTGTGGGAGCACCAGTTCAACTGAGCGACAGGATTCCCTGATGCCATGTCCCTTTAACACTCCCCTTTTAAGAGGAAAGTAAAAATAGATTAGATAAATACAAGAGTAAGTGTGGGTGGGTGCAAGTTGGACCTGACTAGCGTGTGCTACTAGGTCTGATGTCATGCTCCTTTCTTCAGTGGATGTGACCTGACTAGGTGGGTCATTGGTCTAAGCTGGGGGTGATATGAACCTGCCTTGCATGGGCCTGTAGGCCTGCTGCAGTGTTCCTTCTTTATGTTCTTATGTATTCGGCAGGCTGGCCAGCTGGCTGGCTTGCTTTGGTTGCCTCTGGCTGTCTCTCTGTCTATATCTCTGTCTATCTATATTTCTGTCTATCTATATCTCTGTCTCACATGTACATGTAAGTACAGTTATTATACATAGTGTAAATTACCTAGGATAACCCAAAAATTCCAGGCAAAGATAGACAGACAGATAGACAAACAGACAAACATGTATGTATCAGTGAAAACAAATAAAGCCAGGGTTCCCCGAGTGCCCATTTATAAAATGTCACTGAGCTGTCAACAGTATAGGGATGCTTTTCATAACAACATGCTTCAAGGTAGTACAGTGGACCCCCGCATACCGAACGCATCGCATACCGTACAATCCGCATACCGCTCGCTTTTTTCGCAAAAATTTTGCCTCGCATACCGCCCAAAAACCCGCTCACTGCTCTTCGTCTGAGACGCGTCCAATGTGCGGCCTGAGCCATGCTCACATGTTCCGCCGGTGGCATTGTTTACCAGCCAGCCTCCGCGGTAACATCCAAGCATACAATCGGAACATTTCGTATTATTACAGTGTTTTTGGTGATTTTTTCTGGAAAATAAGTGACCATGGGCCCCAAGAAAGCTTCTAGTTCCAACCCTACAGCAATAAGGGTGAGAATTACTATAGAGATGAAGAAAAAGATCATTGATAAGTATGAAAGTGGAGTGCGTGTCTCCGAGCTGGCCAGGTTGTATAATAAACCCCAATCAACCATCGCTACTATTGGTGGTACAGCTGCTGCTGCTGCTGTACTACCGTCAGCTGCTGCTGCACTGTCAGCTGCTGCTGCTGTTGTACCACCGTCAGCTGCTGCTGCTGCTGTAGTACTGTCTGCTGCTGCTGTAGCATCGTCTGCTGCTGCTGTAGCATCGTCTGCTGCTGCTGTAGCATTGTCTGCTGCTGCTGTAGCATCGTCTGCTGCTGCTGTAGCATCGTCTGTTGCTGCTGTAGCATCGTCTGCTGCTGCTGTAGCATCGTCTGTTGCTGCTGTAGCATCGTCTGTTGCTGCTGTACCACCGTCAGCTGCTGCTGCTGCTGTTGCACCGTTGTTGGTGTGGCTTATTGAGAATACCAAGAAACAATTAACCCCAGAGGATTTGCCACCCAGGATAACCCAAAAAAGTCAGTGTCATCGAAGACTGTCTAACTTATTTCCATTGGGGTCCTTAATCTTGTCTCCCAGGATGCAACCCACACCAGTCGACTAACACCCAGGTGAACAGGGAAAAATGCCTGGAACTAGTGCTCATATTGGTGAATTTAAAGCCAGCAAAGATTGGTTTGAGAGATTTAAGAATCGTAGTGGCATACACAATGTGATAAGGCCTGTTCTGGAAGAAAATGCCAAACAGGACCTACAATACTCAGGAGGAAAAGGCACTCCCAGGACACAGTGTCTCATCAGTCATTGCTGCATCTTCAATAAAGGTAAGTGTCATTTATTCTTCATTTAGTAGAGACGTACATGCACAATATATATTGTGCATGTACTACTCTACTATTGTGCATGTATCCTTCTCTTTGTGTGTAGGAAAATGTATATTTCATGTGGTAAAATTTTTTTTTTCATACTTTTGGGTGTCTTGCACGGATTAATTTGATTTCCATTATTTCTTATGGGGAAAATTCATTCGCATACCGAACATTTCGCATAACAATCAGCCCTCTTGCACGGATTAAAGTCGCTATGCGGGGGTCCACTGTATATGCCAGGGTGTCTAAAACATTGCTGGGACCTATAAATACAGTGGTCCCTCACTTATCATCGTTAATCCGTTCCTGGAAGTGCGACGATTATCGAAAAGGACGATTTTCGAATAAATTTTCCCAATAAGAAATAATGTAAATACAATCAATCCATTCCTAACACCCTGAAGTATTAAAACAAAAATTTTTTTTACATGAAATATAGATGTAGTACAGTAGGGCCCCGCTTTACAGCGTTTCACTTTATGGCGTTCCGCTAATACGGTCATTTCAAACTATGACCAAAACTCGCTATACGGCTCCCCCCCACCTGACTTTTTAATACGGTCACCGCGCCCCACCCGGTTTGTTTACATTCTCTGTGAGATCCATAAGTACTAAGTCTCTCCATTATGTCTGGAAACTCCAAAATTTTAAGTGTTTTTAAAAGTTATTTCATATTTTATATTTTTTTTTTATTATCACACTGGCCGATTTCCACCAAGGCAGGGTGGCCCGAAAAAGAAAAACTTTCACCATCATTCACTCCATCACTGTCTTGCCAGAAGGGTGCTTTACACTACAGTTTTTAAACTGCAACATTAACACCCCTCCTTCAGAGTGCAGGCACTGTACTTCCCATCTCCAGGACTCAAGTCCGGCCTGCCGGTTTCCCTGAACCCCTTCATAAATGTTACTTTGCTCACACTCCAACAGCAATTTCTTCTTCTCTTTTTTAGTAAATGTCTACAGGAGAAGGGGTTACTAGCCCATTGCTCCCGGCATTTTAGTCGCCTCATACGACACGCATGGCTTACGGAGGAAAGATTCTTTTCCACTTCCCCATGGACAATAGAAGAAATAAAGAGGAACAAGAGCTATTTAGAAAAAGGAGAAAAACCTAGATGTATGTATATATATATGCATGTGCGTGTCTGTGAAGTGTGACCAAAGTGTAAGTAGGAGTAGCAAGATATCCCTGTTATCTAGCGTGTTTATGAGACAGAAAAAGAAACCAGCAATCCTACCATCATGCAAAACAGTTACAGGTTTCTGTTTCACAGTCATCTGGCAGGACGGTAGTACTTCCCTGGGTGGTTGCTGTCTACCAACCTACTACCTTAATAACATGTATGTTATTAAATACCACTGCCTCCACCACTGCGAGTCCCTACTACCCTCCCTCTGACCCCCACAACTGGCAGCCAGCCCTCCCACCACTGTCTGGTGAGTGTTTTGTTTGTTCATTATCTGCTATTAAACTACAGTATAAATAATGTCAACCCATTTATGACTGCATATTGGAATGGCTATTCAGACAGGTATTGGAAGGTGACATCATGTGTTTACTCTTGAACAGCAAAGAATCAAACGCCGCCGCCGCCGCTGGTGGTGGCGGTGGCGGTGGCGGTGGCGGTGGCGGTGGTGGTGGTGGTGGTGGTGGTGGTGGTGGTGGTGGTGGTGCTGCTGCTGGTGCTGCTGGTGCTGCTGGTGCTGCTGGTGCTGCTGGTGCTGCTGGTGCTGCTGGTGCTGCTGGTGCTGCTGGTGCTGCTGGTGCTGCTGCTGCTGCTGCTGCTGCTGCTGCTGCTGCTGCTGCTGCTGCTGCTGCTGATGATGATGCTGATGATGCTGATGATGCTGATGATGCTGATGATGCTGCTGATGCTAATAATAATAATAATAATAATAATAATAATAATAAAAATAATAAATACGATAGAATTGAAGAAGGAAATTGTACAAATATACGAGGGTTGAAGCAGTGGTGGAGGAAGTGGTTGACGCATCGTCAGTGTGGCTTTGTTTATGCTGGAGTGAGTATTAGTCTCCGTGCTCTTCCAAACATTTCACAATAATTCATTGTACAGTGGACCCTCAACTAGCAATTGCATTGATTAACGATAAATCTGACTAGCAATTCATTTAAATGCAAAAATTTTGCCTCGACTAGTGCTTAAAAACCTGACCAGCGCTTTTCGTTCCGTACCATACGCGTCCACTCTGGCCTGAGCGCGCCTCACTTGTCCCTTTGGTGCCAGTGTTTACAAGCCAGCCAGCCACCGTGGTCGCTTCCAAACATACAACAACTGGAACATTTCATATTATCACAGCCTTTTTAGTGATTGCACCTGCAGAATAAGTCACCATGGGCCCCAAGAAAGCTTCTAGTGCCAACCCTACAGCAAAAAGGGTGAGAATTACTATGGAGATGAAGAAAGAGATCATTGATAAATATGAAAGTGGAGTGCGTATCTCTGAGCTGGTCAGGTTGTATAATAAACCCCAATCAACCATCGCTACTATTGTGGGCAAGAAAACGGCAGTCAAGGAAGCTGTTCTTGCCAAAGGTGCAACTATGTTTTCGAAACTGAGATCGCAAGTACTCGAAGATGTTGAGAGACTGTTATTGGTGTGGATAAACGAGAAACAGATAGCAAGAGACAGCATCTCTCAAGCGATCATATGTGAAAAGGCTACGAAGTTGCATGACGATTTAATTAAAAAAATGCCAGCAACTAGTGATGTGAGTGAATTTAAGGCCAGCAAAGGTTGGTTTGGGAGATTTAAGAAGCGTAGTGGCATTCATAGTGTGATAAGGCATGGTGAGGCTGCCAGTTCGGACCACAAAGCGGCTGAAAAATATGTGCAGGACTTCAAGGAGTATATAGACAGTGAAGGACTGAAACCTGAACAAGTGTTTAATTGTGACGAAACAGGCCTGTTTTGGAAGAAAATGCCAAGCAGGACGTACATTACTCAGGAGGAAAAGGCACTCCCAGGACATAAGCCTATGAAAGACAGGCTTACTTTGTTGATGTGTTCCAATGCTAGTGGTGATTGCAAAGTGAAGCCTTTATTGGTGTATCACTCTGAAACCCCCAGAGTGTTCAGGAAAAACAATGTCCTCAAGGCTAATTTGTGTGTGCTGTGGAGGGCAAACAGTAAGGCATGGGTCACTAGGGACTTTTTCTGTGACTGGTTACACCATGCATTTGCCCCCGATGTGAAAAATTACCTAATTGAAAAGAAATTAGACCTTAAGTGCCTCCTGGTATTAGACAATGCCCCTGATCATCCTACAGATGTGGCGGAGCGACTTTCTAGGGACATGAGCTTCATTAAGGTGAAGTTTTTGCCTCCTAATACCACTCCTCTCCTGCAGCCCATGGACCAGCAGGTTATTTCCAACTTCAAGAAACTGTACACAAAAGCTATGTTTGAAAGGTGCTTTGTAGTGACCTCAGAAACTCAACTGACTCTAAGAGAGTTTTGGAAAGATCATTTTACCATCCTCAATTGTGTAAACATTATAGGTAAGGCTTGGGAGGAAGTGACTAAGGACATTGAACTCTGCTTGGAAAAAACTGTGGCCAGAATGTGTAGACAAAAGGGATTTTGAAGGGTTTGAGGCTAACCCTGAGAATCCTATGCCAGTTGAGGAATCCATTGTGGCATTGGGGAAGTCCTTGGGGTTGGAGGTTAGTGGGGAGGATGTGGAAGAGTTGGTGGTGGAGGACAGTGAAGAACTAACCACTGATGAGCTGCTAGATCATCTTGAACAGCAAGAGGCCACACCTGAGGAAACTGCTTCGGAGGAGGGGAGAGAGAAATTGAAGAAGTTGCCTACTTCTAAGATTAAGGAAATCTGTGCAATGTGGCTTAAAGTGCAAAGCTTTATGGATGATAATCACCCTGACACAGCTACTGCAAGCCGTGTTGGCAACCTGTACACTGACAATGTTGTGAACCACTTTAGGAAAGTCATAAAGGAACGAGAGGTACAGGCCTCTATGGACAGATATGTTGTGCAACAGAAGTCCAGTGACTCTCAAGCTGGTCCTAGTGGCATTAAAAGAACAAGGGAAGTAACCCCAGAAAAAGACTTGCTGCCTCAAGTGCTAATGGAAGGGGATTCCCCTTCTAAACAGTAAGAAGATAATGCTCTCCCCTCCTCCCATCCCATCAATCATCACCAGATCTTCAATAAAGGTAAGTGTCATGTAACTGTGCATGTAATCTTCAGTTTGTGTGTATTAAAATTAATATTTCATGTGGTAAATTTTTTTTTTCAATACTTTTGGGTGTCTTGCACGGATTAATTTGATTTCCATTATTTCTTATGGGGAAAATTAACTTGACTAACGATTATTTTGACTAACGATAAGCTCTCAGGAACGGATTAATATCGCTGGTTGAGGGTCCACTGTATTTGGTGCTTGTAGATTGAGTGTGACTGGAGTGGTTGAGGCAGTGGTAGAGGCAGTGATAGAGGCAGTGGTAGAGGCAGTGATAGAGGCAGTGATAGAGGCAGTGATAGAGGCAGTGGGTGAGGCAGTGGTAGAGGCAGTGATAGAGGCAGTGATAGAGGCAGTGATAGAGGCAGTGATAGAGGCAGTGGGTGAGGCAGTGGGTGAGGCAGTGGGTGAGGCAGTGGGTGAGGCAGTGGTAGAGGCAGTGATAGAGGCAGTGGTATTACTAACATATATGTTATAAATAATAATAGTACATGTTAATATTAATAACATTTATAATAATAATAAATGTTATTCATAATGTACTATTATTATTATTATCACTGCCTCTACCACTGCCTCACCCACTGCCTCTATAACTGCCTCGACCACTGCCTCTATCACTGCCTCTACCACTGCCTCTACCACTGCCTCTATCACTGCCTCTACCACTGCCTCTATCACTGCCTCTACCACTGCCTCAACCACTCCAGTCACACTCAATCTACAAGCACCAAACACAATGAATTATTGTGAAATGTTTGGAAGAGCACGGAGACTAATACTCACTCCAGCATAAACAAAGCCACACTGACGATGCGTCAACCACTTCCTCCACCACTGCTTCAACCCTCGTATTTTTGTACAATTTCCTTCTTCAATTCTATCATATTTATTATTATTATTATTATTATTATTATTATTATTATTATTATTATTATTATTATTATATTATTATTATTATTATTATTAGCAGTAGCAGAAATGTTTGATTCTTTGCTGTGTTCAAGAGTAAACACATGATGTCACCTTCCAATACCTTTCTGAATAGCCATTCTAATATGCAGTCATAAATGGGTTTACATTATTTGTACTGTAGTTTAATAGCAAATAATGAACAAACAAAACACTCACCACACAGTGGTGGGAGGGCTGGCTGCCAGTTGCGGGGGTCGGAGGGAGGGTAGTAAGGACTCGTGGCGGTAAACTTAAATATGATTTGGCAGCTGGGAATTTGGCGGTTGGGAATTCGCGAATGTGTGAAGCCCGCGAATGTTGAGGGAGACCTGTAATAATAATAATAATCACAGAGTCTCATTAAATGTCGTATATTACTTTAATATACACATTTTCATTAATCCATCCATGATATTTTTTTCAAAATTATACATGTATAATAAACATGATACACGATGAATAACATATAAAGATGATAAATACACCCCACAATAGAATAAATAAACATAAATGTGAGATGTGGTAACCAGATAACTTGTACAAGTGACGGCAAGAATAACATTTTATCTAATCTAACATAAGAGAAAATGTGTTACTGGGGGTAACTGTAGAAAATTGTTCCTTTCGTATGTATGTACGTAAGTTTATTCAGGTATACACAAATACAGTTACATAGATTATCATACATAACAAAATATGTGTAGAGAACCTAGGATAACCCAAAAAAGTCAGTGTGACTTATTTCCATTGCCTTCACTCAGAGCGTCATTTCTTCTCAAAATGATGTTACATGAGAATGGGAGTGTTCTTCTTTATTTATTCTACCGTATCAATGTAGAGACAACCTGTACACAATGTAACTTGTACACAAACCAGACGTGTACACTTCGTTTACAAAACTTACCTTCGCCTGGTTTGTTTACATAACTCTGCGCCTGTCCTCTCTCATGCGCTCATTCTTTCTCTCTCTCATTTATTCGTTTTATCTCATTTACTTACTCCTGACCCTACATTAAGACTACAAATATTTTAAGGTAAGTAATGAGTGAACTGTACATACATTTTATCGCTCTGGGATGCTTAAATATCATAGAATATGTGTGGGTGGGTTGGCCTGGTATGGTAACCCGGCTGACTACCATACATACCACACTTGATTTCTTACAATAAATACTTCTTACTGTCTCACCCTAGATTAAGACTATAAATATTTTAAGGTAAGTAATGAGTGCACTATGTGTGTATTGTACTTTTTTAATTGTTTTTTGATGCCTAGTTCTAATGCTAACTTAATATATGTTAGTGTAAACTTGTTATTTAGTATTTGTATGAATTTATAAGTGGAAAAAAAGGGTGTTCCACTTTACGGCGATTTCCGCTTTATGGCGGTAGCCTGGAACCTAACCTGCCCTATAAGTGGGGCCCTACTGAACATAAACAATACAATGGGACATGATGAATGAAACATCAACAGCATAACACTTACCTTTATTGGTGATTCTTCTTAGTGTATGGAAGACTGGAGGAGGAGAGAGATTGGATTAGCTACTGTTTGGAAGGGGAACCCCTTCCATCAATACCTCAGGTACCAAGTGCTTTTCTGGGGTTACTTCTCTTCTCTGTTTCTTAATGCCACTAGGACCAGCTTGAGAGTCACTGGAGTCCTGTCTCACAAAAAAAGTGCCCAGAGAGCTCTGTTTCTGGCATCTCTTTAAAACTTCTCTAAAATGGGCCAAGACTGTTACTGTACAAGTTGCCGATATGGCTTGCAACATCCTTCTCAGGGTGATGTTTCTCCATAAATCTTTCCATCCTACCCCACGTTTCACCATGCCTTATCACACTGTGTATGCCACTATGCTTCTTAAATCTCTCAAACCAACCTTTGCTGGCCTTAAATTCACAATTATCAGAACTTGTTGCAGGCAATTTCTTTACCAGATCGTCATGCAACTGCCTAGCCTTTTCACAAATAATCGACGTCATAAAACTATCTCCTGCTAATTGTTTCTCGTTTATCCACACCAATAATAACTTCTCAACATCTTCGAGTACTGGTGATCTCATTTTTGTCAGCATATTTACCCCCTTTGCAACAACAGCTTCCTTGATTTCCTTTTTCTTGGCCACGATGGAGTTGGTTGTATAGGATTTGTTATACATCCTGGCCAGTTCAGCCACACGTACGCCACTTTCATATTGTTCAGTGATGTTTTTCTTAAATTCAATCATATTTCTCACTTTCTTTACCAAAAGCTTGGCACTAGGAGCTTTCTTTGGAGCTATGGTAGCTTATTTAGCACTTGCAACCACTAAAATGAATGGAGTATTATGAAATATTTTGTATGAACAAGTGAGGGGACCGTTGCTCACTGGTAAACAATGGTACACTGGCTGGGAAGGGAGGCCGAGGCGGCTCAGAGCGTGAGTATGTGTCCCGGACAAAGGACGATTAGCGAGTAAACCGACCATTTCCGAGCCAATGTTTGGACGAGAATAACGCGACGATTTCTGAAAAGGACGACTATCGAGCCGGATGATTATTGAGGGACCACTGTACTTTGTATATATTTCTAGACAATAATAAATAACCCAGGCAGGTGTAAATGTTCACCTGTCAATGTGATTGTGACTATTTGAGTATTATTTCAGTTCCTAATATTAGTGTCAGAACAAAGATTTGCTATGGAATCACAAGAACTATGATAAATTGCAATTATCAGAATCTAAAAATTATATAAATTAAAATAAAAATGAGAAAAAAGGTATATCAGCAACACTTCTGCAAGCAGCAGAAGTCAATGTTGCCATCAGGTGAGCATCTAGATCCAACTTCGGGGCCTTATATCTCGGTAAGTACTTACCCTAAAAAAATTTTTTAATCCTATAACATGTAGAAAAATGTGCTCTTCATTAAAAAATAAAAAAAGATTTTTTTATTTTTCAAAATATTCGGAGCACCACATAAGTGAACGTAGATCTACATTTGGACAGTTTAAGGGTTAAATGTCTTATTTTAGATTAATATAGACATTGTCATTAATCCATCAATGATATTTTCTTCAAAATTATATAAGAAACACATTACATAGCATATAAAAACATGCAATGTTTATATGCAATGTATGTTTAATAATAATCACTCTTGGGCTCATTAAATGTCTTATTTTCATTAATCCATCTACGATATTTTCTTCAAGAAACACGTTACACAGCATATAGCATATAAACATCGCATATAAACATGCAATGTTTATATGCTATGGAGTGGAGAGTCGGGTGGAGAGTAAACATTATGTTTTCTCTGATTCATTATTAGAGAAAACTGTGAATCTGGCATCTCGCCCAGTCGCTGCCCTTCATATGCGTTTGTTTACAATTCTCAGCATAAATTATTCATTACTTCTCCCTTTATTTATGATGGCATCAAAAGGTACCTGGAGTTTACCTGGAGAGTGTTTTGGAGGTCAATGCCCCCCACAGCTCAGACTGAGACCAGGCCTCATGGTGGATCAGGGTAATAATATGGCTGTGTAGTGTAGCCCAGGGAGGAGGGCTACATACATGTACCTACATCTACCTCTATAGGGAGTTGGGGATTCCCAACTCCCTCTCCCCTCCTGCCTTCTTCAATACGCCAACAGGAGTCTTCAATAAAGGTATTATTATTATTATTATTATTATTATTATTATTATTATTATTCCTTCTTCTTCCTTCCTCTTCGTCGTCGTTGTCGTCCTCCTCCTCGTCCTCCTCCTCATCCTCATCGTCCTCCTCCTCGTCCTTGTCATCCTCGTCCTCGTCCTCGTCCTCCTCCTCCTCCTCGTCCTCCTCCTCCTCGTCCTCCTCCTCCACGTCCTCCTCCTCTTCGTCCTCCTCCTCATCCTCCTCCTCCTCCTCGCCCTCCTCCTCCTCCTCCTAATCGTCCTCTTTGTCCTTGTCCTCCTCCTCCTCCTCCTAATCGTCCTCTTTGCCCTTGTCCTCCTCCTCCTCGTCCTCGTCCTCATCCTCCTTCTCGTCCTCCTCCTCATCCTCCTCGTCCTCCTCGTCCTCCTCCTCGTCCTCATCCTCCTCCTCGTCCTCCTCCTCCTCCTCATCCTCCTCCTCCTCATCCTCCTCATCCTCCTCCTCATCCTCCTCCTCATCCTCCTCCTCATCCTCCTCCTCCTCCTCCTCCTCCTTATATACTTCCACATATCCAAAACATTGCTGGGACATATAAATACTTTGTAGATATTCCAAGACAATAGTAAATGACCAAGGCAGGTGTAAATGTCCACCTGTCAGTGTGTTTGTGACAATTTGAGTACAATTTCTGTACCTAATACTAGTGTCAGAACAAAGAATGGTTATAAAGTGACAAGAACTACTATAAATTGTAATTATCAGAACATAAAAATTATATAAAATAATATGAATAGAAAAAAAGGTATATCGACAACACTTCTGCAAGCAACAGGACATGAGCATCCAGTGCCAACTTCTCGGCCTCATATCTTGGTAAGTACTGACCCTAATTTTTTTTTATTCTAAAACACTTTAAAAAATGTGCTCTTTTTTCTATGAAAAAAAAAAAAATCAAAATATTCGGGGTGCTGCGCGAGTGAGCATATATATACGTTTGGACCGTTTAAGGGTTAATTAATACAGGTCCTCCATCACAAATCCGGCATCACTGGGACCTGTAGTGTGCAGGATTACTGAGTTTGCCAGATTACAGAGTGGTTAGGTTAGAATACACTTAATAAAATTAACAAACTTGACTTACATAAAGTTCATTGAACATCGGCAAAAATCGAACATTTCCGCTACTTTGAGCTCAATTTCAAGGTACTTTTCGCCATGAAAGCAATCAAAATCATGTCTATTTCTGTAATATATCTTCCATTCTATCAAATGAGTCCAAAAAATGAGAATACAACCATAAAAACCATATGAAAATATACTGCAGAGAGGCGGTTAATGGCTGAGAAGTGAACTCCCTTATTTATTGTCCGTCTTTTTTATTTTTGTTGTACACTAAGAAGCATCTTTCCATCATACACTGCCCAAGTTTCAATGAGATAGCCCAACAAACAACCGAGAAAAAAAAAATATTTACCAAAAATCATATATGGCAAGCCCAAGCCAGGTACTGGAAATAAGTCACTTTGTCTGACTTTTCGGGGTTATCCTAGGTTCTCTATACATACAGTGGAACCTCAAAAATCGAACTGCTCCCAACTCAACCAATTATGTAAGTGTATTTTTGTAAGTGCTTTTATAAGTGTATTTTTGAGGGTCTGAAATGGACTAATCTAAATTACATTATTCCTGACAGGAATAAATTCATTCGGTAACGGCACTCAGACAGCCTTCTGGACTGAATTAAGTTCGATATTTGAGGTTCCACTGTACACTGCTATGTATGATAATCTATGTAACTGTTTTTGTGTATACTTTAATACACTTATTTACTTCTAGTCTGTCAACTGAGTACAAGAAACCACCCATTCACTTATTTCAACTACCCAATAAAGTGGGTAGAAATTGGCAATTTGGCCGATTTCACACAAATTTCAACAGATGCCAATTTCAAAATAGGGTCCAGAATAAACAATGCAGATATTCCTGGCACTAAAATAACATTTTCTCTGTTCATTAGTCACGGCTACAGGCCCCTCTTATATTACTCTTGCTTACCATTTGGAATTTTTATTCACACAAAAATAGATTTACTGTTATGCAGACTGCTGCATTATTA
>NC_091357.1:24465492-24497364 GCF_038502225.1 Cherax quadricarinatus
GAAATCTCCATTACTACCACTCTCTACCTCCATCACAACCACTACCACCCTCTACCACCATCACTACCACCCTCTACCACCATCACTACCACCCTCTACCACCATCACTACCATCATCTACCACCACCACTTTTGCATTTCTCTGCAAACTTTTTCTTGAATTATATCGTGTTTCTCACATTCTTTACCAAAGAGCTGGCACTACAAGCTTTCTTTGGGCCCATGCTGGCTTATTTAGCAGTCACACGCAATAAACAAGTGCCAAAAACAATGGATTATTAGGAAATGTTTCATATGACCTTAAAGGACATGTTCACTCACCAAGAAACAACACAACACTGCCTGAGAATGTGTGTGGGAGGCAGCTTTGTGTGCACTCTGGGCACTGGACAGGTTCCGTACTATCCACGAAAATGGAGGAAATCGATGAAAGCGTTAACAATATTTTGATGAAAAAAGTCGGCGAAAATGGAAATCGCCGGTAACGGAGATCGACAAAAAGGGAGGGTCCACTGTATCTGTAGTGGAGGAAAGGTGGGTAGGGGTCAACCTAGGAAAGGTTGGAGGGAGGGGTAAAGGAGGTTTTGCGTGCAAGGGACTTGGACTTCCAGCAAGCGTGCACGAGCGTGTTAGAAGCAAATGGTGACAAATGGTTTTAAGGACGTGACATGCTGTTGGAGTGTATGAAACAGGAATAAGTCACTCTGACTTTTTTGGGTTATCCTATGTTCTCTACACATATGTTGCAATGTATGATAATCTATCTAATTGTATTTGTGTATACCTGAATAAACTTACCTATTTACTAACATTTATGAAGGGATTCAGGGAAACAAGCAGGCCGGATTTGATTCCTGGAGATGGGAAGTAGAGAGCAGGCACTCTGAAGGAGGGGTGTTAATGTTCCAACTTTATAACTGTAGCGTAGTATGCCTCGGGCAAGACAGTGATGGAGTGAATGATGATGAAAATTTTTCTCTTTTGGGTCACCCTACCTTGGTGGGAAACTCCCAATGTTTACCCGAGTTAACCTGGAGAGGGTTTCGGGAGTCAATGCCTCTGTGGCTCGGTCTGAGACAAGGCCTCGTGGTGGATCAGGGTCTGATCAGCCAGGCTGTTACTGCTGGCCACAAGCAAACTGACATATGAAACACAGCCCGGTTGGTCAGGTACTGACTTTAGGTGCCTTCTTAAAGACAGCCAGGGGTCTATTGGTAATCCCCTTATGTATGCTGGGAGGCAGTTGAACAGTCTTGGGCCTCGGACACATATTGTGTTGTCTCTCAGTGTACTCGGTTGGAATATTGATGCACACTAACAGCACCTTTCAAAGAAGGCAAAATTGCTGACCTAGAAAATGTACAGAGAACTTTCACGGAATGCACAACTGCGATAAAACACATCAATTACTGAGAACGCTTGAAATTCCTAAACTTGTACTCCCTAGATCGCAGGCGGGAGAGAAACATGATTATATACACTTGGAAAATCCTAGAGGGATTAGTACCAAACTTGCACACAAAAATCACTCCCTACAAAAGCAAAAGACTTGGCAGACAATGCAACATCCCCCAATGAAAAGTAGGGGTGCTACTAGCACGATAATAGACAACACAATAAGTGTCAGGGGTCCAAGATTGTTCAACTGCCTCCCAGCATACATAAGGAGGATTACAAATAGACCCCTGGCTGTCTTCAAGCAGGCACTGGTCAGGCACCTAAAGTTGGTACTTGACCAGCCGGGCTGTGGTTCGTACACTGGATTGCATGGCCAGCAGTAACAGCCTGGTTGATCAGGCCCTGATTCACCATGAGGCCTGGTCACAGACTGGGCCATGGGGGCATTGACCCCAGGAACTCTCTCCAGGTATACTCATGGTGTCCCCGCTTTTCATTGGGGGAATGTTGCATCTCCTCCCAAGTCTTTTGCTTTCATAGGGAGTGATTTTTGTATGCAAGTTTGATACTAATCCCCCTAGGATTTTCCAAGTATATATTATCATGGTGCTGGCCATGTAGTCAGAAACTGTAAGGCTGGAGGTGCTGCCCCAGTAGTCAGTAAATGTGGGGCTGATAGTGCTGTCCTGATAGACAGTAATGGTGAAGCTGGAGGTGCTGTCCTGGGAGACAGTAATGGTGAAGCTGGAGGTGCTGTCCAGGTAGTTAGTAAATGTATGCAGGAGGGAATGCATATAAATGACCTTGAGGGAGACAGGAGCTGTAGTGGGGAAACAAGTGTAGTCAAGGACAAGATAAAACCAATATTACAAACTAGTAATACCACAGGAGATAGCAAACGAGGGGATTCCACTAGCATTAGTGAGGATACATTACCAAAAACAACTGGTGAGAGCCCCATTGTTAGTGCTAGTGAGGATAGGAAAGAGACAGGTAAACATGCATCAACAGGGAATACAGTCACAGAAACCCAAGGCAAATGGAAACCAAGCCTGTGCACATACTATGCACTTGGTATCTGTGGGCATGGGAAATCTGGAAAAACAGATGGGACGTGCAACTTTGACCACCCTAGAAAATGCCATGCCCATATGACAACAGGAAAATGCAAACTCCCTTCCTGTAAGCTTTTTCACCATGAAATGTGTCCCTCTTCAGTACAGGAAAGACTGTGCTATAACTTAAATTGCCAGGCACACCATCTAAAGAGGACAAAAAGATACAAAACATCCAGGCCATGGGAAAACCTGGGTAGCCACAGCCACTCAAGAGGGAGAGGTTTTTTAGTGCCAGGAAGGAAAAAAAACTGGCAGGAAATGGCAGAAATCGTACAGCAAATCCAGTCATTCCTGGAGTGGAACCACAGTTGATGGCCTCCACTCCAAACCAACAGACACAGATGCTAATGCCGGAAAAAAAAGTCAACCCCAGTACAGTGGTCCCTCGTTGTTCATAATTAATCCGTTCCTGGAGCCGTTACTATAAACGAAATTTACGATTTACGAATCAATTTTCCCCGTAAGAAATAATGTAAATACAATTAATCCGTTCCTGACACCCAGAAGTATTAAAACAAAAAATTTTTTAACATGAAATATACATGTAGCACATAAACAATACAATGGGAAATGAATGAAACATTAACAGCATAACACTTACCTTTATTGGAGATTCTTCTTAGTGTATGGGAGACTGGAGGAGGAGGGAGAGTGGATTGTTTATAGTTTTGAAGGGGAATCCCCTTCCATCAACACCTCAGGTACCATTTGCTTTTCTGGGGTTGCTTCTCTTTGTTTCTTAATGCCACTAGGACCAGCTTGAGAGTCACTGGAGTCCTGTCTCACAAAATAACTGTGGAGAGAGCTCTGTTTCTGGCGTCTCTTTAACACTTCCCTAAAATGGCCCAAGACTTTGTCACTGTACATGTTGCCAACCTGGCTTGCAACAACCTTGTTAGGGTGATGTTTCTCGATAAAGCTTTCCATCTTACCTCACATAGTAAAAATCTCTTTAATTTCTGAAGAAGGAACCTTTTTCCATCTCTCTTCCTCCTCCTCTGCAGCAAGATTCTGAGCTGCGATGTGTTGCTCTTCCTGCTGAAGCTCTTTCAGCTCCTCAGTGGTGAGCTCTTCATTGTGGTCTTCCACCAATTCTTCCACATCCTCCAAACTCACATCCAACCCCATGGAACTCCCCAGTGCCACAATTGATTTTACAACAGACATAGGCTCATTAGGGTCAGTCCCAAATCCTTCAAAATCCCTCTTGTCGACACAATCTGGCCACAATTTTCTCCAGGCAGAGTTCAAAGTCCTGGTAGTCACTCCCTCCCAAGCCATACCTGTAAGGGTTATGCAGTGGAGGATGCTGAAGTGTTCTCTCCAAAATTCCCTTAGGGTCAAGTGAGTGTCTGTGGTCACAGTCAAGCACCTGCTTTTGTGTAGAGTTTTTTAAAGTTTGCAATAACCTGCTGGTCCATGGGTTGGAGGAGAGGAGTGGTATTCGGGAGCAAGAACTTTATTGTGATGAACCCAAACTCCTCGAAAATTAGGTCATCCTAGTTTGGAGGATGAGCAGGTGTATTGTCCATTACTAGCACGCACTTGCGATCCAATTTCTTTTCCAGGAGATACTCCTTCACACTAGGGCCAAACACTTCATTGAACCACTCGACGAAAATTTCCCTCGTGACCCATCCTTACTATTAGATTTCCAAAACACACACAATTTACTCTTCATAACATTGTTTTTCCTGAACACTCTGGGATTTTCAGAATGGTACACTAGTAATGGCTTCACTTTGAAATCCCCACTAGCATTAGCGCAGAACATTAGCGTCAGCCTGTCTTTCATAGGCTTATGTCCTGGCATTGCCTTTTCCTCTTGTGTAATGAAGGTCCTCTTTGGCATTTTCTTCCAAAAGAGGCCTGTTTCGTCACAACTGAACACTTGTTCAGGTTTCAGTCCTTCACTGTTTATGTACTCCTGGAATTCATGCACATATTTTTCAGCCGCCTTGTGGTCCGAACTGGCAGCCTCACCATGCCTTACCACACTGTGTATGCCAGTACGGTTCTGTGTATGCCAGGACGGTTCTTAAATCTCTCAAACCAGCCTTTGCTGGCCTTAAATCCACTCACTTCACCACTATTTGCAGGCAATTTCTTTACCAAATCTTCATGCAACTGCCTAGCCTTTTCACAAATAAACGAAGTCATAAGAGTATCTCCTGCTAATTGTTTCTCATTTATCCACACCAATAATAACTTCTCAACCTCTTCCAGTACTGATCTCATTTTTGTCAGCATAGTTACTCCCTTTGCAACAACAGCATCCTTTATTTCATTTTTCTTGGCCACTATGGAACATAAGGTTGTGTAGGGTTTCTTATACATCCTGCACAGTTCGGCCACACTTGTACCACTTTCATACTGTTCAATGATGGTTTTCTTAAATTCAATCGTATTTCTCACCTTCTTTACCACAGGCTTGGCACTAGGAGCTTTCTTTGGAGCCATGGTAGCTTATTTAGTACTTGCAAGCACTAAAATAAATGGGATATTATGAAATATTTCGCTGGAGCACGCGATTGAACCTTCGCTCACTGGTAAACAATGCCAGACTGGTTGCCGCCCTGGCCCACGCTGTGCGTACGCGTCCCGGACGAACTATGACTCGCGAGTCAACCTATAAAAAGCGAGTCCATGTTTATACGAAAATACCCCTCTGATTGGCAAATTTTATGATTGCCGGGAACTACGAAAAGCGGGGGACCACTGTACCACCAATACCACCAGTACGATGACACTCTTCTCTGCAAATATACAGGGTCTAAAGCCAGCAACGAACAACAAAATACCTTTCATCTGTGGACTGCTTGCAGAGGCAAATGCAATGTTCGCGGCTTTCACAGAGACCCACATAAAGGATCACTTGGACAACGAAATATGGATCCCAGGTTACAACCTATACAGATGCGACAGAGTGAACAGGCAAAAGGGGGGGGGGGCTGGCCTGTATATCGCAGAGTCACTTGTTCGCACAGAACTGCTTAATGCCTCAAATGATGTAGTGGAAGTTTTAGCAGTAAAGATCGAGAACCAAAACCTAGTCATTGTGGTAGTCTACAAGCCTCCGGATGCAATGTCCCAGCAATTCCAGGAACAGCTGTTAAAAATTGAAAACTGTCTGGAAAATCTGCCAGCTCCTGCCCCCAACATCTTGCTCCTGGGGGATTTCAACTTAAGGCACCTAAAATGGAGGAATATAGCAAATAATGTTGTTGCAGTGATAACACCGGGAGGCAGCTCTGACAAAAACTCACACACACGCGAGCTTTTAAATCTCTGCACAAAATTCAACTTAAACCAATAAATAACAGAGCCTACTAGACTGGAGAATACACTAGACCTCATCTTCACTAACAATGATGATCTGATACGAAATGTCACCATATCAAAAACAATATACTCAGATCACAACATAATCGAGGTTCAGACATGTATGCGCGGAGCCTCAGACCGACATAATGAGATTAGTCACGAGGGAGCCTTCAACAAATTCAACTTCAATAACAAGAACATAAAGTGGGACCAAGTAAATCAAGTCCTAACCAATATAAGCTGGGAAGATAGACTAAGCAACACAGACTCCAACTTATGCCTAGAACATGACTCACGAAATCGTAAAGACACGATTGCAAACAAACTATACCACGGGCGGGATTGAACTCGTGGTCAGTCTCAAAACTCCAGACCGTCGCGTTAGCCAGTGGCTAACACGACGGTCTGGAGTTTTGAGACTCTCTGACCGCGGGTTCAATCCCGCCCGTGGTATGGTTTTTTTATGCCTAGAACAGATTAACTCGGTGGCACTTGATGAATGCTCAAGGCTTATTCCTTTAAGAAAAAGGAGGAGTAGATGTAAAATAGAAAGAGACAGGCGCTACCTTTACAGCTGACGAAAAAAAATAACAGAGCAGCTAAAAGATGCCAATATATCTGAAATGCGTAGGGAGTCACTGGTCAGAGAAATAGCAAACATCGAACTTAAGCTAAAGGAATCTTATAGGAGTCAGGAATCGCAGGAAGAACTAAAAGCCATAAATGAAATCGAAAGAAACCCAAAGTATTTCTTTTCCTATGCCAAATCAAAGTCGAGAACAACGTCCAGTATTCTGCCCCTACTTAAACAAGATGGGTCCTACACAGATGACAGCAAGGAAATGAGTGAGCTACTCAAGCCCCAATATGACTCAGTATTTAGCAAGCCGCTAACTAGACAGAGTCGAAGATCAAAATTAATTTTTTTATGAGAGAGCCACACAATTTGGTTAACACAAGCCTATCTGATGTTATTCTGACGCCAAATGACTTCGAACAGGCGATAAATGACATGCCCATGCACTCTGCCCCAGGGCCAAACTCATGGAACTCCGTGTTCATCAAGAACTGCAAGAAGCCCCTATCATGAGCTTTTACCATCCTATGGAGAGGGAGCATGGACACGGGGGTCATCCCACAGTTACTAAAAACAACAGACATAGCCCCACTCCACAAAGGGGGCAGTAAAGCAATAGCAAAGAACTACAGACCGATAGCACTAACATCCCATATCATGAAAATCTTTGAAAGGGTCCTAAGAAGCAAGATCGCCACCCATCTAGAAACCCATCAATTACACAACCCAGGGCAACATGGGTTTAGAGCAGGTCGCTCCTGTCTGTCTCAACTATTGGATCACTACGACAAGGTCCTAGATGCACTAGAAGAAAAAAGAATGCAGATGTAATATATACAGACTTTGCAAAAGCCTTCAACACGTGTGACCATGGCATAATAGCGCACAAAATGCGTGCTAAAGGAATAACAGGAAAAGTTGGTAGATGGATCTATAATTTCCTCACAAACAGAACACAAAGAGTAGTAGTCAACAGAGTAAAGTCCGAGGCGGCTACGGTGAAAAGCTCTGTTCCACTAGGCACAGTTCTCGCTCCCATCTTGTTTCTCATCCTCATATCTGACAGACAAGGATGTCAGCCACAGCACCGTGTCTTTCTTTGCAGATGACACCCGAATCTGCATGTCAAGTGTCTTTCATTGCAGACACTGCAAGGCTCCAGGCAGACATCAACCAAATCTTTCAATGGGGTGCAGAAAACAATATGAAGTTCAATGATGAGAAATTTCAATTGCTCCGATATGGTAAACACGAGGAAATTAAAACTTCATCAGAGTACAAAACAAATTCCGGCCACAAAATAGAGCGTAAAACCAACGTCAAAGACCTGGGAGTGATCATGTCGGAGGATCTCACCTTCAAGGACCATAACATTGTATCAATCGCAGCTGCTAGAAAAATGACAGGATGGATAATGAGAACCTTCAAAACTAGGGATGCCAAGCCCATGATGACACTCTTCAGGTCGCTTGTTCTATCTAGGCTGGAATATTGCTGCACACTAACAGCACCTTTCAAGGCAGGTGAAATTGCTGACCTAGAAAATGTACAGAGAACCTTCATGGTGCGCATAACGGAGATGAAACACCTCAATTACTGGGAGCACTTGAAGTTCCTGAACCTGTATTCCCTGGAATGCAGGCGGGAGATACATGATTATATACACCTGGAAAATCCTAGAGGGACTAGTACCGAACTTGCACACGAAAATCACTCATAACGAAAGCAAAAGACTTGGCAGACAATGCAACATCCCCCCAATGAAAAGCAGGGGTGTCACTAGCACGTTAAGAGACCATACAATAAGTGTCAGGGGCCCGAGACTGTTCAACTGCCTCCCAGCATACATAAGGGGGATTACCAATAGACCCCTGGCAGTCTTCAAGCCGGCACTGGACAAGCACCTAAGTCGGTACCTGACCAGCCGGGCTGTGGCTTGTACGTTGGTTTGCGCGCAGCCAACAGTAACAGCCTGTTGATCAGGCTCTGATCCACCAGGAGGCCTGGTCACAGACCGGGCCGCGGGGGCGTTGACCCACAGAACTCTCTCCAGGTAAACTCCAGGTATCTCTCTCGTCTGCATTCCAGGGAATACAGATCAAGGGCTTTAACCCTTTGAGGGTCGACAGGCCCTCTCCGAAACTCGTTCTCAGGGTCGGGCAAATTTCAAAAAAAAAAAAAAATATTTTTTCTTATGAAAAAATAGAGGTTTTTTTTCTAAACATTATAGGATAAACAAAAAAATTTAACATCAATACTTACGGAGATATGGATGCATGAAGTTTGCAGAAAATGAGCCGCGTATGGCAACAGCGGCGACTGCCGCTCACCCGGTAAACTTTAGTTTACTTGTATTTGAAGGTTTCTTGTTTTTTTCACTATTTTATTTTTTCACATAACTTATGTGGCCTATGAGACCAAAGTAAGGTGCAATGTACATATATACACTCGTATACAACACAATAAGCACACAAACATAATTATCAATATATTGTTTACAAAACCTCAACAGAACACATGACCATAACACAAGGCACAGATCACTCTTTGATGTTCCTCGTGTCCATCTCACACTATGCAAAAACTCAATGCACATAAAAGGCCCTAAAATCTGGAATTCATTACCTGTAAATATAAAAGAAACACTACCTGTTTATAAATTCAAGTCTCTTCTCAAGATCACTTACTCACCCAAAACCAAATAAATACTGAATAACTGAACCTTATAAATTGTATATCTTAAATGTTTCTCACAATTATATCACATAAATGTTAAACCTAAAACCCAATCTAACTTTATTATTTTTTAAATACACTACCTAACAGAATACTCCATTCTACTGAATGTACAACAATGCATACAACCATATGACCTGTCTTTGTAATACTCACTTGTGCTTTATAGTTATCTGTTTACATTAAAGTTTTATCACTGATGTCATCATTGCTTAGTTCATCTTAAGTTAATTTTAAGCCAGCCCGTAATGCTATGCATAGTATAAGTGGCTTTGGCATGCTGCTCTTATCTGTATTTTTTGTACCTCTGTATGTGTGCACAAATTTTTAAATAAATAAATAAATAAATAAATAAATAAAAACTTGTTTACAAAAACAAACAAAACAAAACATTGTTTATTATTATTGTTCTATAATATATATACCAATATACAGTCACTGAATATATCCCTATTAGTTCTGCAGCTTGTGGAACTCTGAAACATGGTGTCATACACAATGGTGTTTTATCTTTCTCCCTCATTCTATCTCTTTCAATCTGTCTCTCTCTTTCTATCTGTCTGTCTATCTCTGTCTCACAGGTACACATAAATACAAGTATACATAGTATAAATTACCTAGGATAACCCAAGAAATCCAGACAAAGTGCTATACTCTGCTTGAAGATGTGAGTAAAAGTGATGACACAGTCTTGTGGCTCTCTGAGACAGAGAGCTAGACGGAAAGACAGATAGACAGGGAGCTTGACAGACAGACAAATAGACAGACAGAAATGTTAGTGTACCAGTACCAGTGTACTAGTGTTCCACCCTCCTCCTCCTCTTCTTCCTCTTCCTCCTCTTCCCCCTACTCTTCCTCATACTCTTCCTCTTCCTCCTCTTCCTCTTCCTCCTACTCTTCCTCTTCCTCCTACTCTTCCTCTTCCTCCTCCTCCTCTTCCTCCTCCTCCTCTTCTTCCTCTTCCTCCTCCTCTTCTTCCTCTTCCTCCTCTTCCCCCTAATCTTCCTCCTACTATTCCTCTTCCTCCTCCTCTTCCTCTTCCTCCTACTCTTCCTCTTCCTCCTCCTCCTCTTCCTCCTCCTCCTCTTCTTCCTCTTCCCCCTACTCTTCCTCCTCCTCGTCCATAGTGTAAATTACAAGGAGTCGGCAGCTGTCAAAGTGACATATTGGCTCATTACTCTTTCCCCCTCCGGCCTGTCAAAACAATGGGGTCGGATGCTGCTTCCCCTCCTCCATTCTATCTAATTATCTTTCTCCCTCATTCTATCTGTCTGTCTATCTCTGTCTCACAGGTACACATAAATACAAGTATACATAGTATAAATTACCTAGGATAACCCAAGAAACCCAGACAAAGTGCTATACTCTGCTTGAAGATGTGAGTAAAAGTGATGACGCAGTCTTGTGGCTCTCTGAGACAGAGAGCTAGATGGATAGACAGGGAGCTTGACAGACAGGCAAATAGACAGACAGAAATGTTAGTATACCAGCAAAAACAAAGGGAGGGCGATGTTCATCTCATCTTTTGGCATCAGCTCTACCCTCATTTACCCTCATCAAACGTCAGCACTTATCAGATGTTATCTCCCCTTATCTTGTTACTGTCATGGGTGAACATTTATTATTACATATTATTATTATTACCTATTATTATTATTATGTATTATTATTATTATGTATTATTATTATTATGTATTATTATTATTATTATGTATTATTATTATTATGTATTATTATTATTATGTATTATTATTATGTATTATTGTTATCATTACGTATTCTTCTTCTTCCTCCTCCTCCTCCTCCTCCTCTTCCTCCTCCTCCTCCTCCTCCTCTTCTTCCTCCTCCTCCTCCTCTTCTTCTTCCTCCTCCTCCTCCTCCTCTGCCTCCTCCTCCTCTTGCCTCCTCCTCCTCTTGCCTCCTCCTCCTCTTGCCTCCTCCTCCTCTGCCTCCTCCTCCTCTGCCTCCTCCTCCTCCTCCATTCTTGGAACAAGTTTGAAGAGCTTGTAGTTCATAATCACTATCACTATCATCACCAATGCTCACATCTGAGTCTGGGATTTTGGGAAATAGGAGTTTCCTCTTTGATTCTGGTACAACTGAACGACGGCCCAGCACCAGAGGTGGAAGGCTGTGGGTTGTCTGGGTTTTCCTCACTATTACCCATATTATGGTCATTAGTTTCGGTCAAAACCTCACCAGAACCTTGAAACTCATCTTCACTGTCACTTCCATCTGTATTAGAACTGTCACTGGGGAACAAAAGTGTCCCAATTCGCCGAGGAGTGAGGAACTTCTTACCACAGGGCACGGTGGAAATTGTGTACTATGATGGCATTCCCACAATGCACCACTGGGTCCCAGATTTCTTTCCTACTGCGCACACCCACCACACAGACCCATTCTCTCACATCTAGGCTTATCAGCCTTTTCCTGCGAGATTTGAGGCCGCTAGAATTTATGCGTACTAGTACGACAAAAACCCCTACGCGTAAGACGTACTAGTACGACCAAAACCCTCAAAGGGTTAAACGTTCCCAGTAATTTAGGTGCCTTATCATACTTATGTGTGCCGATGTGTTTAAAAAAAAAATGTTCTAGTGTTTGCTCACGTGTTTTTCTTTTTTTAATAAAATATATAAGTCCATACCTTGTTGCTTGAATCAAATGATTGTGCAGATTACCACTTAACATAATGCTTATTATATGAAACTAACAAAAGGATTTTCTTATTATTGGCTACACATTATATTTATTTATTATTTATTTATTATCACACTGGCCGATTCCCACCAAGGCAGGGTGGCCTGAAAAAGAAAAACTTTCACCATCATTCACTCCATCACTGTCTTGCCAGAAGGGTGCTTTACACTACAGTTTTTAAACTGCAACATTAACACCCCTCCTTCAGAGTGCAGGCACTGTACTTCCCATCTCCAGGACTCAAGTCCGGCCTGCCGGTTTCCCTGAACCCCTTCATAAATGTTACTTTGCTCACACTCCAACAGCACGTCAAGTATTAAAAACCATTTGTCTCCATTCACTCCTATCAAACACGCTCACGCACGCCTGCTGGAAGTCCAAGCCCCTCGCACACAAAACCTCCTTTACCCCCTCCCTCCAACCTTTCCTAGGCCGACCCCTACCCTGCCTTCCTTCCACTACAGACTGATACACTCTTGAAGTCATTCTGTTTCGCTCCATTCTCTCTACATGTCCGAACCACCTCAACAACCCTTCCTCAGCCCTCTGGACAACAGTTTTGGTAATCCCGCACCTCCTCCTAACTTCCAAACTACGAATTCTCTGCATTATATTCACACCACACATTGCCCTCAGACATGACATCTCCACTGCCTCCAGCCTTCTCCTCGCTGCAACATTCATCACAAATGCTTCACACCCATATAAGAGCGTTGGTAAAACTATACTCTCATACATTCCCCTCTTTGCCTCCAAGGACAAAGTTCTTTGTCTCCACAGACTCCTAAGTGCTGGTACCACTCACCCTTTTCCCCTCATCAATTCTATGATTCACCTCATCTTTCATAGACCCATCCGCTGACACGTCCACTCCCAAATATCTGAATACATTCACCTCCTCCATACTCTCTCCCTCCAATCTGATATTCAATCTTTCATCACCTAATCTTTTTGTTATCCTCATAACCTTACTCTTTCCTGTATTCACCTTTAATTTTCTTCTTTTGCACACCCTACCAAATTCATCCACGAATCTCTGCAACTTCTCTTCAGAATCTCCCAAGAGCACAGTGTCATCAGCAAAGAGCAGCTGTGACAACTCCCACTTTGTGTGTGATTCTTTATCTTTTAACTCCACGCCTCTTGCCAAGACCCTCGCATTTACTTCTCTTACAACCCCATCTATAAATATATTAAACAACCACGGTGACATCACACATCCTTGTCTAAGGCCTACTTTTACTGGGAAATAATTTCCCTCTTTCCTACATACTCTAACTTGAGCCTCACTATCCTCGTAAAAACTCTTCACTGCTTTCAGTAACCTACACCATACATTTGCAACATCTGCCACATTGCCCCCCTATCCACCCTGTCATATTCCTTTTCCAAATCCATAAATGCCACAAAGACCTCTTTAGCCTTATCTAAATACTGTTCACTTATATGTTTCACTGTAAACACCTGGTCCACACACCCCCTACCTTTCCTAAAGCCTCCTTGTTCATCTGCTATCCTATTCTCCGTCTTAAACTTAATTTCTTTCAATAATAACTCTACCATACACTTTACCAGGTATACTCAGCAGACTTATCCCCCTATAATTTTTGCACTCTCTTTTATCCCCTTTGCCTTTATACAAAGGAACTATGCATGCTCTCTGCCAATCCCTAGGTACCTTACCCTCTTCCATACATTTATTAAATAATTGCACCAACCACTCCAAAACTATATCCCCACCTGCTTTTAACATTTCTATCTTTATCCCATCAATCCCGGCTGCCTTACCCCCTTTCATTTTACCTACTGCCTCACGAACTTCCCCCACACTCACAACTGGCTCTTCCTCACTCCTACAAGATGTTATTCCTCCTTGTCCTATACACGAAATCACAGCTTCCCTATCTTCATCAACATTTAACAATTCCTCAAAATATTCCCTCCATTTTCCCAATACCTCTAACTCTCCATTTAATAACTCTCCTCTCCTATTTTTAACTGACAAATCCATTTGTTCTCTAGGCTTTCTTAACTTGTTAATCTCACTCCAAAACTTTTTCTTATTTTCAACAAAATTTGTTGATAACATCTCACCCACTCTCTCATTTGCTCTCTTTTTACATTGCTTCACCACTCTCTTAACCTCTCTCTTTTTCTCCATATACTCTTCCCTCCTTGCATCACTTCTACTTTGTAAAAACTTCTCATATGCTAACTTTTTCTCCCTTACTACTCTCTTTACATCATCATTCCACCAATCGCTCCTCTTCCCTCCTGCACCCACTTTCCTGTAACCACAAACTTCTGCTGAACACTCTAACACTACATTTTTAAACCTACCCCATACCTCTTCGACCCCATTGCCTATGCTCTCATTAGCCCATCTATCCTCCAATAGCTGTTTATATCTTACCCTAACTGCCTCCTCTTTTAGTTTATAAACCTTCACCTCTCTCTTCCCTGATGCTTCTATTCTCCTTGTATCCCATCTACCTTTTACTCTCAGTGTAGCTACAACTAGAAAGTGATCTGATATATCTGTGGCCCCTCTATAAACATGTACATCCTGAAGTCTACTCAACAGTCTTTTATCTACCAATACATAATCCAACAAACTACTGTCATTCATTATATATCATATATTATGTTACATTAACATTATACAAATATTATACTGTATTACATTAATATTAGTATTATGCAAATCTACCAACTCCTCCACAGCTGCCACAATATCAAGATAAAGTTCATTGCCATTCACTGTGTTGTCCACCACTTCCTTCATAAGGTGTTCAAACTTACAGAAAACATGTACCAACTGAGGGGTTAATTTCCTTCAAAACACCAATCATGATTGACTACTTGACTTTACTGACAGCCACCTCAATGTTTATAAATTTGTCATAGGTGTTATAAACCCTCCAAAAATCCTTGAGGGTTGTCCTTATCTGTGTGGACCTGAGTGCCAGGTAACATATGCACCCTGGTCCATGGGCAGCATGGGAGGTCATATTTGGTGGAAGGAACACAACCTCGGCAACAGAATCAAAATTATGTGCAAGAGTTGGACGCTCTGTGGCATCATCAAACATAAGTAAAAATTTTAAAGGCAACCCATGCCTTGAGCAAGCAAATTTAGTGTTTTTCAAGAAATAATGGCAAAATCAGTGTAAAACATTCATTAAAGATAAAGGTTTATTTCTTTGTAAAGGTTACAATGTGTAATTACAATTTTGGTTTGCTAAGTACAAAGATAGCCATTATCATGCCGGGGCAATTTGGGTTACCCGAGGCCGATAGAATACAGAGTTTTGGCAATCCCTTTCAATGCTCTAGAATTTTCCAGAGAAAAGACACTGGGAGAGGTTTAATATTGTAATAACTGGTATCATTATCTACAACCAAAAGTTAAAAAAACTATCTTTTGCCGCTTCATATCATGCCAAACTTTTTTCTGTCTTAGAAATGCACATGTCCTGTCACAAATTTTCTCCCCAAAAACATTTGAAGCAAGCAGTAATTACCATCTTCAATTATGTCAGAACACACTTTCACAAATGACTTTGTTGCTTTATCATCAGCTCCAGCAGCTTCACCATACACTTATAACATTATGCAAATGAGCTCTTGACCAGCCACTGCATTAAATAAGAGCTGGTTTAGAAAAACACGTAAGCAAATAGAAGTGATCAAAGTTCCAGATCGAAACATTTTCTAATGTTTCCTAGTGTTTGCTTATGTGTTTTTTTAAACCAACTTGTCAGTATTTATTACCAAGGTTTATACCATTAAATAAGAGTACATCACCAGTACTACCACTAGCTCGAAGCCTTTTTGTGTATCACCATTCCATTGAAGCATTCTTTTCTGGTGCTGGTCATCTTTTGGCATCATCAAATGATTTTCTATTTTGCTTATCAAACCAGTTGGCTTCTTGGATGATCACTGAATGCATCGGTGCATAGCATTTAACATGATCCAAGAAATGAACTTTGTATCCTCAGTATTAGTTGCAATGGTTGAACTGTTTAAGCTGTACACACACGCAATGCTAGTGCCATTTCATTCTCTTCAGAATGCTTTATAATGTCAAGGATCATTTCAAAGGTTATTAACTGTCTCTTCCAAGGCACCTGTAAATCAATACACTGCTGTTTTGTAAGATAATACAAAAAGCTGCAGTAAGAATAATCACTAAATCCCATCCCTGGCAACACACCCCCCCCACTCTTCATATACCTAAACTTACTCCCTGTTCAGAACATCCACACTTACTACTGTGCAATCTACATACACAGGACCTTAAAATCCAATATTAACCTTGACCTAAAATGCTTTCTTGATAGTTGTGACAGGACGCACAAGCATAACACCAGACACAAACATCTCTACGACATTCCCCGTGTCCAACTAAACCTTTACAAAAATTCAATGCATGTCAAAGGCCCTAAAATCTGGAACACCCTACCTGAAAACTCTAGAACTGCAGACACATTCATCACCTTCAAAACTACCATTAGAAAACATCTTATCTTCCTGATGCACCCTGTCAACTAACTACATAAAAACCACCTGGTGGTTAACACTTACGCTCACTCGCTCACCCATTTGACTATAAGCACAGAAATACGTATCTTAATCTTAAAATAATGATTCCTAACTAGTCACAAATTTGCCTGTGACACTCCAATATAGAAACTATGTATTGTGCCAAAACAACAGCATTCACATTGCTAAACTCACAAACTAGCATTTAGTCACTTAGTATTTAGTCACAAGGTATTTAGTCAACTTACTCCACAATTTGCAATAATTTAGGGTTAAGAATTATTCTAAGTTTGCCCGAAATGCCTAGCCATGCTAGGTGTTCTAGTGGCCCCCTCTGTAATTAGCATTTTATTACATGTAAACAACACAATAACCAAAATCTGTAAACCCCACATTGTAATCCTTATAGAGAATAAACTTGGATTGACTGATTGATATTTAAGAACTTACGAACATAAAAAATGGAGGAATACTGCAGTATGCCTACTGGCCCAAACTAGGCAGGTCCTTCTCTAAACCATTTTCACCCACCCACTTAACCAACCTTTTCCCAAAACTTCCCAAGAATTAGCTTCAATACCTCAGATACTAATCAAACTCAGCCCTTCTTATATGTAACAACAAAAATAAAGAAAGCACTGGGAGAATATTCACTTCAGCCATCACCTATAATGCTGCCTTCCTTCATTACTGAAGTAGTCCTCACCATTGGAAGTACGAGCAGCTTATCTGTGATTAACTGGTTCCAAAGGGCCAATGTCGTACATGCAAAAACAGCATAATTTGGAGTATCATAAGTTGGGGCCCTATTCATTTAATGAGCACAGTCCAGGTATTTATTACAGTACAACAAAAACTTGTATCTAGAGGCAGAAAAATACTAACCTGCAGGTTCACATTCCAATGTGTAGCTGACTTGTCCCTCAATTAATAACCTTTCAGTGTGTGGAACCACAGCATCTGGGTTGGCAGCAGCTGAAAATACCTTAATGAGCTATTACACAATTTTATACAAGTATCAATTTAAACATCTCTCTCTCAAAACTTAGAATTTCAAATTAACTTTTCATAATAAAATAATATTTTATCTGAATAACACAATAATAAAAAATAATTGAATATTCAAAAAGATTTTCAGCCAATTATGAGGGACTTTATTTACCTTTGTAAAATGGTTGAAGGAGAAAAAAATGTAAAGGCTTCTTTAACCCCTTGACTGTTGCAACCTCCAATCCTCAGGTGTTTCCTGGTGTTGCAAAATTTAAAAAAAAAAAAAAAATTCTTATGAAATGATAGAGAATCTTTTCCTGATTGTAATGATACCAAAAAACACGAAATTTCATGGAAAACTGGCGGAATTACGCTCTTGCAAAGTTAGCGACCTCAGCAATATTTATAAATCGGCGATTTTGCCCACTCTGAGCCCTATTTTCGGCTAATTCCATTGTCTCAGTTGACCAAACTCATAGCTATTTCTTTAGAACTCCATTTTTTCTATCGATTGAGGACAAGAAATTGCCCATTTACCGATTTCAACTACCCAATATCATGGTCAGAAATTTGCAATTTGGCCAATTTCACGAAAATTAAAAAAATATGACAATTTCAAAATAAAGTCCAGAATGAACAATGCAGACATTCCTGGCTCTAAAATAAAAATTTTTTTGTTCATCAATCATGTCTCCAGGCCCCTCTGATATTACTCTTGCTTTCTATTTTGAATTTTTATTCAAATAAAAAATAGAAGATTTACTGTTATGCAGACTACTGCAATATTGTAATAATTGTATAAATAATGTCAACCCATTCATGACTGCATATTAGAATGGCTACTTGGACATTTATTGGAAAATGACATCATTTGTTTACTTTTGAACATCGGCAAAAATCAAACATTTCCCCTACTTTGAGCTCCATTTCCAGGTTCTTTTTATAGTAAAATCAATCAAAATCACCTCTATTCCTATAATATGTTTTCCATTCTATCAAATGAGACCAAAAAAACGATAATACAACCATAAATGCTATACGAAAATAGACCACAAATTCGGCATTTTAATTAAAAAAACGGTTAGTTTTTTTTTTCTCATGCACTGTGTGCTCCAGGATTTTTTTTATATGGTGCACACTGACCACACAGACCCATTCTCTCACATGTGGGCCTACCAGCTTTCTCCTGCTTGATTTGAAGCCGCTAGAATTTATGAGTATATATGCGCCAAACACGGTACCTTGTAAGACGTATATATATGACCGAAACAGTCAAAGGGTTAAATTAAATGCAACTAATACATATTAAAACTACTTGAGAAACATGAAGAGCACTTACAAACTGTTCCTGAGGCCACACACAGTGTCATGTCTTCAACACTGTGTACAGTAAATTTGTGTTCATGAGCAATTTTGCCGTCCTCTAACAGCTGTTCGTTTGATTTAAAGGTTATAGTTAGAATTTTGCCAGGCACCCTTAAAAAAAAAAAAAATTTAGAAATCCTTTATGCAAAGACAACATGAGTCACCTTTGTGCTGAGTGGATGGCTGAAGGTGATTGTGAACTCATAAATACAGGTAAAAATAATGCATTAATTAATTTAGAAGTATTTTAATAGCAACAGTTTCTAAGAGCATGGGACATCATTAATCTGTGAGTAATTATGGAAAGCATCAAGAGAGGAAATTCATTAAAATATACATGGCAGACAGAACAGCACTTTATGGAAAAGCTGAAGAGGTCAATGAAGAGGAGGAAATGGAAGCCATTAGAAGAAACAAAGTAGTTACAATATTAAAAGATTTGAAGCTCCATTTTAGCAAATTATAGTACAGCCTCTCCTCACTTAATGACAGAGTTCCATTCCTCACTTAATGACAGAGTTCCGTTCCTCACTTAATGACAGAGTTCCGTTCCTCACTTAATGACAGAGTTCCGTTCCTCACTTAATGACAGAGTTCCGTTCCTCACTTAATGACAGAGTTCCGTTCCTCAATGACAGAGCTCCGTTCCTCAATGACAGAGTTCCGTTCCTCAATGACAGAGCTCCGTTCCTCACTTAATGACAGAGTTCCGTTCCTTAGACTACGTCATTAAATGAATTCATCGCTAAGTGAGGAGCATACTGCAATGGTAGTGAGTTTGTGTTAACCATGTTTGTTATTGCTTTAAAAACACTAGACCATTTGTAACATTTCTGGTATATTTTTGACTATTGGTACAGTAGTGTACTGTATACTGAAATAAAAAGAATAGAGGAAATCAGCTCTAATATACAGTGGAACCTTGACTTATGAGTTTAATCTATTCCATGACCGACCTTGTAACTCAATTTACTCATATATCAAATCAATTTTCCTCATTTAAATTAATTGAAAAGCCATTAATCCATTCATGCAGTCTGGAGACAAGACAAAATACTTGAATATGACACTAATATCAACTGTGTGGCTTATTTATCTATCACAATTCATTTAATACGACATAATAAATATAATTAACACAGAAACATGATATATACTCTAGAATGAATAAAATAGGCCATAATATGGTGGCAGCAGTGGCGGAAGCGTCCGCCATTTCCTGTCCAATTTTGACTATAGTATCTTCCCATGCTCTTATTGTAAGAGAAAACAGAGTATACCAGCTAGCCTCCGCGGTAACATTCAAGAATACACTCGGAATATTTCGTATTATTACAGTGTTTTCGGTGCTGTTTGTGGAAAATAAGTGACCATGGGCCCCAAGAAAGCTTCTAGTGCCAACCCTACACCTCAAAGGGTAAGAATACCCATTGAAATTAAGAAAGAGATCATTGATAAGTATGAAAGTGGAGTACGTATCACCGACCTGGTCAGGTTGTACAAGAAACCAAAATCAACCATCGCTTCTATTGTGGGCAAGAAAACGGCAATCAAGGAAGCTGTTGTTGCCAAAGGTTTAACTGTGTTTTCGAAACAAAGATCGCAAGTGATGGAAGATGTTGAGAGACTGTTATTGGTGTGGATAAATGAAAAACAGCTAGCAGGAGATAGCGTCTCTCAAGCGATCATATGTGAAAAGGCTAGGAAGTTGCATGACGATTTAATTAAAAAAATGCCTGCAACTAGTGATGATGTGAGTGAATTTAAGGCCAGCAAAGGTTGGTTTGAGAGATTTAAGAAGCGTAGTTGCATCCATAGTGTGATACGGCATGGTGAGGCTGCCAGTTCGGACCACAAAGCGGCTGAAAAATATGTGCATGAATTCAAGGAGTACATAGAAACTGAAGGACTGGAACCTGAACAAGTGTTTAATTGTGATGAAACAGGCCTGTTCTGGAAGAAAATGCCAAGCAGGACCTACATTACTCAGGAGGAAAAGGCACTCCCAGGACATAAGCCTATGAAAGACAGGCTTACTTTGTTGATGTGTGCCAATGCTAGTGGTGATTGCAAAGTTAAGCCTTTATTAGTGTATCACTCTGAAACTCCCAGAGCGTTCAGGCAAAAGAATGTCCTCAAGGATAATTTGTGTGTGCTGTGGAGGGCAAACAGTAAGGCATGGGTCACTAGGGAATTTTTCTATAACTGGTTACACCATGCATTTGCCCCCAATGTGAAAGATTACCTAACTGAAAAGAAATTAGACCTTAAGTGCCTCCTAGTGTTAGACAATGCCCCTGGTCATCCTACAGACGTGGCAGAGCGACTTTATGGGGACATGAGCTTCATTAAGGTGAAGTTTTTGCCTCCTAATACCACTCCTCTCCTGCAGCCCATGGACCAGCAGGTCATTTCCAACTTCAAGAAACTGTACACAAAAGCTCTGTTTCAAAAGTGCTTTGAAGTGACCACAGACACTGGATTGACTCTAAAAGAGTTTTGGAAGGATCACTTTAATATCCTCAGTTGTGTAAACCTTATAGGTAAGGCTTGGGAGGGAGTGACTAAGAGAACCTTGAACTCTGCTTGGAAGAAACTGTGGCCAGAATGTGTAGACAAAAGGGATTTTGAAGGGTTTGAGGCTAACCCTGAGAGGAGTAGTATACCAGTTGAGGAATCAATTGTGGAATTGGGGAAGTCCTTGGGGTTGGAGGTTAGTGGGGAGGATGTGGAAGAGTTGGTGGAGGAGGACAATGAAGAACTAACCACTGATGAGCTGATAGATCAACTTCAAGAGCAAGAGGCCAGACCTGGGGAAACTGGTTCAAAGGAGGGGAGAGAGAAATTGAAGGAATTGCCTACTTCAAAGATTAAGGAAATGTGTGCAAAATGGCTTGAAGTGCAAACCTTTTTTGATGAAAATCACCCTCACACAGCTATTGCAAGCCGTGCTGGTGACTGTTACAATGACACAGTTGTGAACCACTTTAGACAAATCATAAAGGAACGAGAGGTACAGGCCACTATGGACAGATATGTTGTGCGAAAGAAGTCCAGTGACTCTGAAGCTGGTCCTAGTGGCATTAAAAGAAGAAGGGAAGTAACCCCAGAAAAGGACTTGCTACCTCAAGTCCTAATGGAAGGGGATTCCCCTTCTAAACACTAACACTCTCTCTCCCCTCCTCCCATCCCATCAATCATCACCAGATCTTCAATAAAAGTAAGTGTCATGTAATTGTGCATGCCTTTTTCAGTTTGTGTGTACTAAAATTAACATTTTTTGTGGTAAAAAAATTTTTTTTTCATACTTTTGGGTGTCTTGCACGGATTAATTTTATTTCCATTATTTCTTATGGGGAAAATTAATTCGCATAGCGAACATTTCGCATAACGACCAGCCCTCTTGCACGGATTAAGTTCGCTATGCGGGAGTCCACTGTATATGTGAGGCTAATTGCAGAAATATCGTATATAAAAACATAATATATCATAATACACTACAGAATGTAAAACAATGTTAAACTGTTTATATAAAGTGAATATTTACTTAGACACTTAGAGCAGAGATGGTGGGGAGGTTGAGGGTGGGGGAGGGTGAGGGTGGGGGAGGGTGAGGGTGGGGGATATAGAGAGTGGGGGAGGTTGAAGGTGGGAGATGTATAGGGTGGGGGAGGTTGAGGGTGGGGGATATAGAGAGTGGGGGAGGTTGAGGGTGGGAGATGCAGAGGGTGGGGGAGGTTGAGGGTGGGAGATGCAGAGGGTGGGGGAGGTTGAGGGTGGGAGATGCAGAGGGTGGGGGAGGTTGAGGGTGGGAGATGCAGAGGGTGGGGGAGGTTGAGGGTGGGAGATGCAGAGGGTGGGGGAGGTTGAGGGTGGGAGATGCAGAGGGTGGGGGAGGTTGAGGGTGAGAGATGCAGAGGGTGGGGGAGGTTGAGGGTGGGAGATGCAGAGGGTGGGGGAGGTTGAGGGTGGGAGATGCAGAGGGTGGGGGAGGTTGAGGGTGGGAGATGCAGAGGGTGGGGGAGGTTGAGGGTGGGAGATGTAGAGAGTGGGGGAGGTTGAGGGTGGGGGAGGTTGAGAGTGAGGGTGGTTGAGGGTGGGGGAGGTTGAGAGTGAGGGTGGTTGAGGGTGGGGGAGGTTGAGAGTGAGGGTGGTTGAGGGTGGGGGAGGTTGAGAGTGAGGGTGGTTGAGGGTGGGGGAGGTTGAGAGTGAGGGTGGTTGAGGGTGGGGGAGGTTGAGAGTGAGGGTGGTTGAGGGTGGGGGTGGTTGAGGGTGAGGGTGGTTGAGGGTGGGGGAGGTTGAGGGTGGGGGTGGTTGAGGGTGGGGGTGGTTGAGGGTGGGGGTGGTTGAGGGTGGGGGTGGTTGAGGGTGGGGGAGGTTGAGGGTGGGGGAGGTTGAGGGTGGGGGAGGTTGAGGGTGGGGGTGGTTGAGGGTGGGGGTGGTTGAGGGTGGGGGTGGTTGAGGGTGAGGGTGGTTGAGGGTGGGGGAGGTTGAGGGTGGGGGAGGTTGAGGGTGGGGGAGGTTGAGGGTGGGGGTGGTTGAGGGTGGGGGTGGTTGAGGGTGGGGGTGGTTGAGGGTGGGGGTGGTTGAGGGTGGGGGAGGTTGAGGGTGGGGGTGGTTGAGGGTGGGGGAGGTTGAGAGTGAGGGTGGTTGAGGGTGGGGGAGGTTGAGAGTGAGGGTGGTTGAGGGTGGGGGAGGTTGAGGGTGGGGGTGGTTGAGGGTGGGGGTGGTTGAGGGTGGGGGAGGTTGAGGGTGGGGGAGGTTGAGGGTGCAGCATATGATGTCTGTGGCTCTCTAAACCTCCTACAACAACATTGTTTTGTTTAATCACCGAACATAACTGATATAATTTGTTTTGTTTAATCACCGAACATAACTGATATAATTTATTTTGTTTAATCACCGAACATAACTGATATAATTTATTTTGTTTAATCACTGAACATAACTGATATAATTTGTTTTGTTTAATCACCGAACATAACTGATATAATTTGTTTTGTTTAATTAATCACTGAACATAACTGCTACAACTTTAGTATCTACATAACATAGATGTACTAAGCTGGTATTGCCCAGCTAAGTCCATGGAAATTGTTGTCTTTTTCTTCTCAACATTGTCCTTTGTACTTATTTTCTTAGGACCAATGGTTAACAAAAAGAAATTTGGCCAAATGACTGAAAAAAAAAAAATGCAAGCAAGCACGAGAGAAGTGTTGCTACAGTGATGTAAACTTGTGTACTGTTTACTGGATGTTTGGTATCAGCTGTGCCAACTAGCGGCACCATTCCCAATTATTATTACGTACGTATTATATATTATTATTATATTATTATTATTATTATATTATTATTATTATTATTATTATTTTAGGAAACTGAAGCTCTATTATTATTATTATTATTATTATTTAGAAAACTGAAGCTCTACCATTATTATTATAATTATTATTAATTTAGGTAAATGGAGCACAGATCCAATTCCCAAGAACAAGAGCCCCTCACCAGCATCAAGGAACCTTGATGCTGGTGAGGGGCTCTTGATCTAGGGAATTGGATCTGTGTTCTAGTTACCTAAATTAATAATAATAATAATAGCTAATAATAATAATTATTATAATAACAAATGCCGCCAACTCAGTGCACTGTTTACCTCACTGTGGGAGCAGTTCTCTCATGCTTTGCTTACATTTTTGACAGTCACTGGCCAAATTTCGTTTTTCTAAGCATGGGTCCAAAGAAAGTAAGTGTAAAGGACACCACATGGAATTAAAGCATGAAATCATAAACAAGCAAGGTGTCCAGGTTTTGCGTTGATGGGGAAGCAGGGGGAGCTGGCTTGTAACTCAAATATTGGCTCGTAACTCAGAGCAAAAAATTGACCAAGGGACAGTTTGTATCTCAAAAAACTCATATGTTGGGACACTCCTAAGTTAAGGTTCCACTGTACATTATTTAGGTATGAATACTGTTCAGAGAGCCTGTCATAAGTCTGAGGCGTCCATAAACAAGTACAGTGGACCCCCGCTTAACATCACCTCCCAATGCGACCAATTATGTAAGTGTATTTATGTAAGTGCGTTTGTACGTGTATGTTTGGGGGTCTGAAATGGACTAATCTACTTCACAATATTCCTTATGGGAACAAATTCGGTCAGTACTGGCACCTGAACATACTTCTGGAATGAAAAAATATCGTTAACCGGGGGTCCACTGTACGTTGCTAAGTGAGGAGAGGTTGTATAGTAAGCCCTTGATATAATGGAATAACAGGGAGGATTTTCCAAGTGTTTGTTAAATTAAGATAATGTTAAATAAATCACAGAAAAGACACTAAAGTACTCTACTGTATATCTACAATGTACTACAATTAACAATGAAAATGAGTTACAAGTACAATTTAGAAGTCCATTACATCAAGGATTTATATTGGTTTCATGGGAACAGAAAGACCAACCAATAATACACTGGACCCATTTTTAGAAAGGTGAATTTCATTCCATGTGCTTAAAATATCTGAGTAAAACAATTGTACACAGGCCTATTGTACACAGGCCTATTTGAAGATAAGTGTAAGTTTTACTGAGCATTTTCATTGCCACAGTGCAAAGGCTTTTTTTTTTTTCATAATCAAGGTGATAATGTTTTCCACAAAGAAATATCATTTTGTGGAATAAAGAGGCACAATACCATGACTGGAACAATACACACATAACCAGAACATAGCAGACTCAAACTTATTTATGACGGAATGTTGCGGTGCTAAGCAAGATTTTGTTAATCCGTGTCATTAGCAATGTTTTCATATTTGATTACATAACTTTGTGCTTTTTCTATAAAATTTGACTTGTTCTAAAAACAGCAAAAGCAAAAAAAGGATAAAAAAAAAATGCTTACCACAGTAGTAGAATGATCCAGGATTACCATAGTTTAGGAATTAATAATGTGCTAGATACATTTTGGGGCATTTTAAGTTTGCTCTTAAGATTTCTCTAGGTATAAAAAGCCTACAAAACATTAATATTTATTTAATCTGGATTATACTATACGTAACTTAACACACATAAAATAATGAGCAGCTGACTTACTTGGTAATCTTGAGTTTCAACATTGCTGTCTGCACATTCTGCACATTTGTCATGTATAAACTTAGGTATGTGCATAAAGTACAACAAAATACATTTCACTTTATTATGATTATGATTATAATTATTATTATTAATATTATTATTATTCTTATTATTATTATTATTATTATTAATATTATTATTATTATTATTAATTATTATTATTATTATTATTATTATTATTATTATTATTATTATTATTATTAATATTATTATTATTAATTATTATTATTATTATTATTATTATTATTCTTATTATTATTATTATTATTAATATTATTATTATTATTATTATTATTATTATTATTATTATTATAATCAAAACTAAGTGCTAAACCCACCAGGGTCATACAGTGCTGTTTCCAATTAATGAAAACTAAAAATTGCAGGTCATGAATAAAAAAAATGTATGATTTTGAAAATGTTACAATAAAGCTTCTTAATCCTATTAAATTTTCTGTTTGAGAGGAAAACATAATCACTGAAATTAGATAAAACATCTTAGTGAATAAAAGCACTAGTAAAGTGCCACAGGTATTGATGAAATACAAAACAGATATTAATATGCTTGAAGATGGTCCAAGAATTCCACACAACAAAATACACAATAAAAATGAATGTGTATCCCTACAGGAAGTCCTGGAGACAATGTGTATCCCTACAGGAAGTCCTGGAGACAATGTGTATCCCTACAGGAAGTCCTGGAGACAATGTGTATCCCTACAGGAAGTCCTGGAGACAATGTGTATCCCTACAGGAAGTCCTGGAGACAATGTGTATCCCTACAGGAAGTCCTGGAGACAATGTGTATCCCTACAGGAAGTCCTGGAGACAATGTGTATCCCTACAGGAAGTCCTGGAGACAATGTGTATCCCTACAGGAAGTCCTGGAGACAATGACTAAGTAGAATGATAAATGGACAATATTATTTTTATGTGGATAAGCGACATTAATAGGAATGTGAGAAACTAAAAAAAAAAAAAAGGCTATGCACAGAATATTTTTTATTATCACACTGACCGATTCCCACCAAGGCAGGGTGGCCCACCAAGGAAGGGTGGCCCACCAAGGCAGGGTGGCCCACCAAGGCAGGGTGGCCCACCAAGGCAGGGTGGCCCACCAAGGAAGGGTGGCCCACCAAGGCAGGGTGGCCCACCAAGGCAGGGTGGCCCGAAAAAGAAAAACTTTCACCATCATTCACTTCATCACTGTCTTGCCAGAAGGGTGCTTTACACTACAGTTTTTAAACTGCAACATTAACACTCCTCCTTCAGAGTGCACAGAATGTAGGTAAGAATTTTGTCCAAGTTACTATCTTTTTATATAACGAGTTATGTTAAACTTAGTATTCAAGTAATTCAATCCTTAAGTAACGTGAATGTTAACCAATCCATAACGCAGGTTCCTACTTATTAGTAGGCGAACAGTGACATAAGTGATATAAGGAAATTAGTCCAATATCTCAACCCAGGATCACATCTGGGTCTTTCAGTTGTGAACCAAAGAAGCTACCTTAAAGCCAATACTGCTAGCAATAAGCATTACAAATCATCGATCTCTCTAACTAATCTCTAAGTAAACCTGTGGTTTTACAAACTAAAACAGGAAGAGGGTGGTTGGTAGTGGCAACTGTGGAGGATAGAGATGGAATTGTTTCAACATGATTGTAATATCGGACAATACTGTAACCAATAGACTACATCCATTTTTTCTGAATCTACTGACCCAACAGATTGTTTTTTGAGTAGTAAACCCACATGTATCACATCACGATATAACAGACTTTTTTTTAAATAATAAGCAAAATCCACAGGTTAATTTGTGCTTTTAATTCCTTTTCTTTTAATGTTTACTGAAGTATACTTGTATATTGTGTATACAATACTATTACGTATACATTAGAGCACTTTAGTACATTTTTTATTTTATAATATTCTGATAAAAAGGGCAACCCCATCCCTATTAGTCTGTTATACTGAAGGTTTACTGTAATAAAGTTGGTAGAATTACCGACAATATGTAAAGTAAAAGGACACAAGTGCAACTAATGTGACATTTTATTGTGGCAACATTTCGCTCTCCAGGAGCTTTATCAAGCCGTTACGGCTTGATAAAGCTCCTGGAGAGCAAAACGTTGCCACAATAAAATGTCACATTAGTTGCACTTGTGTCCTTTTACTGAAGGTTTACTGTATTTCCAAAGTCTGTTAACCCTCAAACTGTCCAAACATAGATCTATGTTTTCATGTGAAGTGCTCCAACCTTGATTTTCTCCATAAGAAAGCATGTAAAAAAAACATAGATCTATGTTCGGAGCGCTACACGAGCAAACATAGATCTATGTTTGGACAGTTTAAGGGTTAAATCAAGGTCCACTAAATCAAGGGTTTACTATACTATTTACATCATGAATAAGTTACCAGTCCACACAAAATGAGGGCTATAAGCATAATGGGAAAGGTAAGCAGACAGATTTTCAACTTTCTGACAGAACAGATAAACAGAGCAAAATCCAGCATTAGTGAGGTTAAAAGCTCAGTACCCCAAGGCACTGTCCTGGAACCTTCATTGTTTTTTTATCCTCATAACAGATACAGATAAAAACACTCACCAAAGTTTTGTATCACATTTGCATATGGCACTAAAATAAGCATGAATATCACCTTGGGAGAAGACAAAAAAAATTGCAGGAAGATGTATAAGCAAGATTTTTCAGAGGGCAGTGGAAAACAACAAGATGTTCGATGGTAATAAATTCTAGTTGCTCAGATATGGAAAAAGAATAGCTCAGAAGGGATATTGCATAAAAAACACAAAAAAAAGAGAATCAAATAGAATTACAGGAACACATGATAAACAGGGTGGATAGGGGGGCAATGTGGCAGATGTTGCAGGTGTATGATGTAGGAGGTAGGTTACTGAAAGCAGTGAAGAGTTTTTACGAGGATAGTGAGGCTCAAGTTAGAGTACATAGGAAAGAGGGAAATTATTTCCCAGTAAAAGTAGACCTTAGACAAGGATGTGTGATGTCACCGTGGTTGTTTAATATATTTATAGATGGGGTTGTAAGAGAAGTAAATGCGAGGGACTTGACAAGAGGCGTGGAGTTAAAATATAAAGAATCACTCATAAAGTGGGAGTTGTCACAGTTGCTCTTTGCTGATGACACTGTGCTCTTGGGAGATTCTGAAGAGAAGTTGCAGAGATTGGTGGATGAATTTGGTAGGGTGTGCAAAAGAAGAAAATTAAAAGTGAATACAGGAAAGAGTAAGGTTATGAGGATAACAAAAATATTAGGTGATGAAAGATTGGATATCAGATTGGAGGGAGAGAGTATGGAGGAGGTGAATGTATTCAGATATTTGGGAGTGGACATGTCAGCGGATGGGTCTATGAAGGATGAGGTGAATCATAGAATTGATGAGGGGAAAAGGGTGAGTGGTGCACTTAAGAGTCTGTGGAGACAAAGAACTTTGTCCTTGGAGGCAAAGAGGGGAATGTATGAGAGTATAGTTTTACCAACACTCTTATATGGGTGTGAAGCATGGGTGATGAATGTTGCAGCGAGGAGAAGGCTGGAGGCAGTGGAGATGTCATGTCTGAGGGCAATGTGTGGTGTGAATATAATGTAGAGAATTCGTAGTTTGGAAGTTAGGAGGAGGTGCGGGATTACCAAAACTGTTGTCCAGAGGGCTGAGGAAGGGTTGTTGAGGTGGTTCGGACATGTAGAGAGAATGGAGCGAAACAGAATGACTTCAAGAGTGTATCAGTCTGTAGTGGAAGGAAGGCGGGGTAGGGGTCGGCCTAGGAAAGGTTGGAGGGAGGGGGTAAAGGAGGTTTTGTGTGCGAGGGGCTTGGACTTCCAGCAGGCGTGCGTGAGCGTGTTTGATAGGAGTGAATGGAGACGAATGTTTTTAATACTTGACGTGCTGTTGGAGCGTGAGCAAAGTAACATTTATGAAGGGGTTCAGGGAAACCGGCAGGCCGGACTTGAGTCCTGGAGATGGGAAGTACAGTGCCTGCACTCTGAAGGAGGGGTGTTAATGTTGCAGTTTAAAAACTGTAGTGTAAAGCACCCTTCTGGCAAGACAGTGATGGAGTGAATGATGGTGAAAGTTTTTCTTTTTCGGGCCACCCTGCCTTGGTGGGAATCGGCCAGTGTGATAATAAAAAAAAAATGAAAAACCGGGAATAATCTTTCAAAGAACACAATAAGGCAAATGTCACGTCAACCAGGAAAACAACAGGGTGGATAATGAGAACTTTCAAAAGGGAAACTGTACCAATGGTGACACTATTCAAACATTTGTACTCTCTCATTTAGTGTATTGTTCAGTGTTTATAGCTCCATTCAGGGCAGGGTAAATATCAGAGCTGGAATAGATACAGAGATCATTGATGTCTCACAGAGCCAATAAAGTCAATTACTGGAAATATCATAAAAGTTGTAAATATGAATTGTCTGGAAGACAAGAAGGATATGATAATATAAACTTGAAAAGTAATTTAAGGCCTAGTTCCAACTCTGTACACTGCCATGACAACATACTGAAATGAGAGATATGGGAAGAAGTGTAAAATAAACCCAGTGAAAAGTAGGGGTGCCATGGGCACAATAAGAGAACATTGTATCAACATATGTAGTCTGAGAATGTTCAATATCGTAACAGGACATATCAGAAACACTGCTGGGCTGGGTAGCAAGAGCACAAAAACTCATAAAACTCATCAAAGACTAATCAACGACTCAAGACAATGAATATGAGCACATAAATACATTTCAATTTTTTGATGTTTTGAAAGAAAACAGATGCACATAGTAGTACATTAGTTAACATTAATCTGGGATATTATTATTATTATTATTATTATTATTATTATATTACACTCATGGGGTGGACATTAAACTTGTAGAGATTAAACAGTAGTTGGAGAAATCAGGGCGTTCTGTGGTTTGGTAGGCAACGCTCTCGCTTCACACACTGAGTGTAAATGGTTCAGTCCCCAGCAAGGGTGGAAACATTGGGCATGTTGCCTTACACCTGTTGTCCTCCCTGTTCTCATAGCAAGTAAGTAGGTAGATGGGTGTTAGTCGACTAGTGTGGGTCGCAAGACTTTTAAGGACCCCAATGGAAACAGGACAGACTGTCTTCGATGACACACTGACTTTTTGGGTTATCCTGGGTGGCTAACCCTCCAAGGTTAAAAATCCGAACATAATCTTATCCATGGAAATGGATCATAAAACAAGTTCAGATTTTTAAAATTGTCATAAACAGTAACTTAACCCTTTCAGGGTCCGTCCCGTAGATCTACGGCTTCACGTTCAGGGTCCAAACCGTAGATCTATGCCAAAATTCTAGCGCCGTCAAATTTAGCGCGAAAACGCTCATAGGCCTACATGTGAGAGAATGGGTCTGCGTAGTGGGTGTGCACCATAAACAAAAAAAATCTAGGCGCCCGCATGGCATTGTGGGAATGCCGGCTCAGTTACCTTTGTTCACCACGCCTCGTCGCAAGGCAGCGCTCACTCCAAGGAAAATTGGGACTCTCCTCTTCCTATCTGATAGTTCTGACACTGATGGAAGTGGAAATGAAGACGATTTCTTTGGCTTTGATCAATTAGTGACCGAAAGGAATGACCAGGATATCAATAATAGCGCAGAAAACCCTGACGATCCTCAACCTTCTACCTCTGGTATGGGCACTCCTCAGTCACGGTCAGTTGTACCTCAATGCAAGAGAAAACTATTATTTTCGCGTGGCCAGGCCTCTGACTTCAGTAATGATGAGGATGGTGACGTGGATTGTGATTTTATTGCTCTTGACGATCATTCGAGTAGTGATAGTGAGGAAACATATTCACCAGTGAAGCGTTGGTATGTACACTGCCGCATGCGCTCTGGTAGTGTACCCTATGCAGTGCCCAGGGGACGGAGTACATCCCGTGGCCCTACAACAGGTATAGACAGTGATAGTGAGGAT